>NC_133108.1:25222183-25522183 GCF_022965805.1 Primulina eburnea | reverse complement strand
CATTTCTATGGACTTTATTTTGGGGTTGCCTAGGACTAAGAAGGGGAGAGATTCTATTTTTGTTGTTGTGGATAGATTCTCTAAGATGGCACATTTTATAGCTTGTCATAAAACCGATGATGCTTCAAAAATTGCGGATTTGTTCTTTAGAAAAGTCGTTAGGTTGAATGGCATGCCTAGGACTATTGATTCTGGTCGCGATGTTAAATTCTTGAGTTACTTTTGGAAAACTTTATGGGCTAAACTTGGCACAAAATTGTTGTTTTCCACTACTTCTCATCCTCAAACGGATGGACAAACTGAAGTTGTCACTAGAACTTTGGGAACACTTTTGCGTGCTATTCTTAAAAAGAACTTGGATTGACATTTCTAGGGACTTTATTTTGGGGTTGCCTAGGACTAAGAAGGGGAGGGATTCTATTTTTGTTGTTGTGGATAGATTCTCTAAGATGGCACATTTTATAGCTTGTCATAAAACCGATGACGCTTCAAACATTGCGGATTTGTTCTTTAGAGAAGTCGTTAGGTTGCATGGCATGCCTAGGACTATTGTTTCTGGTCGTGATGGTAAATTCTTGAGTTACTTTTGGAAGACTTTATGGGCTAAACTTGGCACAAAATCGTGTTTTCTACTACTTGTCATCCTCAAACGGATGGACAAACTGAAGTTGTCAATTGAACTTTGGGAACACTTTTGCGTGCTATTCTTAAAAAGAACTTGGATTGACATTTCTATGGACTTTATTTTGGGGTTGCCTAGGACTAAGAAGGGGAGGGATTCTATTTTTGTTGTTGTGGATAGATTATCTTAGATGGCACATTTTATAGCTTGTCATAAAACCGATGATGCTTCAAACATGGCGGATTTGTTCTTTAGAGAAATCTTTAGGTTGCATGGCATGCCTAGGACTATTGATTCTGGTCGCGATGTTAAATTCTTGAGTTACTTTTGGAATACTTTATAGGCTAAACTTGGCACAAAATTGTTGTTTTCCGCTACTTCTCATCCTCAAACGGATGGACAAACTGAAGTTGTCACTAGAACTTTGGGAACACTTTTGCGTGCTATTCTTAAAAAGAACTTGGATTGACATTTCTAGGGACTTTATTTTGGGGTTGCCTAGGACTAAGAAGGGGAGGGATTCTATTTTTGTTGTTGTGGATAGATTCTCTAAGATGGCACATTTTATAGCTTGTCATAAAACCGATGATGCTTCAAACATTGCGGATTTGTTCTTTAGAGAAGTCGTTAGGTTGCATGGCATGCCTAGGACTATTGTTTCTGGTCGTGATGGTAAATTCTTGAGTTACTTTTGGAAGACTTTATGGGCTAAACTTGGCACAAAATCGTGTTTTCTACTACTTGTCATCCTCAAACGGATGGACAAACTGAAGTTGTCAATAGAACTTTGGGAACACTTTTGCGTGCTATTCTTAAAAAGAACTTGGATTGACATTTCTATGGACTTTATTTTGGGGTTGCCTAGGACTAAGAAGGGGAGGGATTCTATTTTTGATTTTGTGGATAGATTATCTTAGATGGCACATTTTATAGCTTGTCATAAAACCGATGATGCTTCAAACATGGCGGATTTGTTCTTTAGAAAAGTCGTTAGGTTGAATGGCATGCCTAGGACTATTGATTCTGGTCGCGATGTTAAATTCTTGAGTTACTTTTGGAAAACTTTATGGGCTAAACTTGGCACAAAATTGTTGTTTTCCACTACTTCTCATCCTCAAACGGATGGACAAACTGAAGTTGTCACTAGAACTTTGGGAACACTTTTGCGTGCTTTTCTTAAAAAGAACTTGGATTGACATTTCTAGGGACTTTATTTTGGGGTTGCCTAGGACTAAGAAGGGGAGGGATTCTATTTTTGTTGTTGTGGATAGATTCTCTAAGATGGCACATTTTATAGCTTGTCATAAAACCGATGATGCTTCAAACATTGCGGATTTGTTCTTTAGAGAAGTCGTTAGGTTGCATGGCATGCCTAGGACTATTGTTTCTGGTCGTGATGGTAAATTCTTGAGTTACTTTTGGAAGACTTTATGGGCTAAACTTGGCACAAAATCGTGTTTTCTACTACTTGTCATCCTCAAACGGATGGACAAACTGAAGTTGTCAATAGAACTTTGGGAACACTTTTGCGTGCTATTCTTAAAAAGAACTTGGATTGACATTTCTATGGACTTTATTTTGGGGTTGCCTAGGACTAAGAAGGGGAGGGATTCTATTTTTGATTTTGTGGATAGATTATCTTAGATGGCACATTTTATAGCTTGTCATAAAACCGATGATGCTTCAAACATGGCGGATTTGTTCTTTAGAAAAGTCGTTAGGTTGAATGGCATGCCTAGGACTATTGATTCTGGTCGCGATGTTAAATTCTTGAGTTACTTTTGGAAAACTTTATGGGCTAAACTTGGCACAAAATTGTTGTTTTCCACTACTTCTCATCCTCAAACGGATGGACAAACTGAAGTTGTCACTAGAACTTTGGGAACACTTTTGCGTGCTTTTCTTAAAAAGAACTTGGATTGACATTTCTAGGGACTTTATTTTGGGGTTGCCTAGGACTAAGAAGGGGAGGGATTCTATTTTTGTTGTTGTGGATAGATTCTCTAAGATGGCACATTTTATAGCTTGTCATAAAACCGATGATGCTTCAAACATTGCGGATTTGTTCTTTAGAGAAGTCGTTAGGTTGCATGGCATGCCTAGGACTATTGTTTCTGGTCGTGATGGTAAATTCTTGAGTTACTTTTGGAAGACTTTATGGGCTAAACTTGGCACAAAATCGTGTTTTCTACTACTTGTCATCCTCAAACGGATGGACAAACTGAAGTTGTCAATAGAACTTTGGGAACACTTTTGCGTGCTATTCTTAAAAAGAACTTGGATTGACATTTCTATGGACTTTATTTTGGGGTTGCCTAGGACTAAGAAGGGGAGGGATTCTATTTTTGTTGTTGTGGATAGATTATCTTAGATGGCACATTTTATAGCTTGTCATAAAACCGATGATGCTTCAAACATGGCGGATTTGTTCTTTAGAGAAATCTTTAGGTTGCATGGCATGCCTAGGACTATTGATTCTGGTCGCGATGTTAAATTCTAGAGTTACTTTTGGAATACTTTATAGTTTAAACTTGGCACAAAATTGTTGTTTTCCGCTACTTCTCATCCTCAAACGGATGGACAAACTGAAGTTGTCACTAGAACTTTGGGAACACTTTTGCGTGCTATTCTTAAAAAGAACTTGGATTGACATTTCTAGGGACTTTATTTTGGGGTTGCCTAGGACTAAGAAGGGGAGGGATTCTATTTTTGTTGTTGTGGATAGATTCTCTAAGATGACACATTTTATAGCTTATCATAAAACCGATGATGCTTCAAACATTGCAGATTTGTTCTTTAGAGAAATCGTTAGGTTGCATGACATGCCTATGACTATTGTTTCTGGTCGCGATGTTAAATTCTCGAGTTACTTTTGGAAGACTTTATGGGCTAAACTTGGCAGAAAATTGTTGTTTTCCACTACTTGTCATCCTCAAACGGATGGACAAACTGAAGTTGTCAATAGAACTTTGGGAACACTTTTGCGTGCTATTCTTAAAAAGAACTTTGATTGACATTTCTATGGACTTTATTTTGGGGTTGCCTAGGACTAAGAAGGGGAGGGATTCTATTTTTGTTGTTGTGGATAGATTCTCTAAGATGGCACATTTTATAGCTTGTCATAAAACCGATGATGCTTCAAACATTGCGGATTTGTTCTTTAGAGAAGTCGTTAGGTTGCATGGCATGCCTAGGACTATTGTTTCTGGTCGTGATGGTAAATTCTTGAGTTACTTTTGGAAGACTTTATGGGCTAAACTTGGCACAAAATCGTGTTTTCTACTACTTGTCATCCTCAAACGGATGGACAAACTGAAGTTGTCAATAGAACTTTGGGAACACTTTTGCGTGCTATTCTTAAAAAGAACTTGGATTGACATTTCTATGGACTTTATTTTGGGGTTGCCTAGGACTAAGAAGGGGAGGGATTCTATTTTTGATTTTGTGGATAGATTATCTTAGATGGCACATTTTATAGCTTGTCATAAAACCGATGATGCTTCAAACATGGCGGATTTGTTCTTTAGAAAAGTCGTTAGGTTGAATGGCATGCCTAGGACTATTGATTCTGGTCGCGATGTTAAATTCTTGAGTTACTTTTGGAAAACTTTATGGGCTAAACTTGGCACAAAATTGTTGTTTTCCACTACTTCTCATCCTCAAACGGATGGACAAACTGAAGTTGTCACTAGAACTTTGGGAACACTTTTGCGTGCTTTTCTTAAAAAGAACTTGGATTGACATTTCTAGGGACTTTATTTTGGGGTTGCCTAGGACTAAGAAGGGGAGGGATTCTATTTTTGTTGTTGTGGATAGATTCTCTAAGATGGCACATTTTATAGCTTGTCATAAAACCGATGATGCTTCAAACATTGCGGATTTGTTCTTTAGAGAAGTCGTTAGGTTGCATGGCATGCCTAGGACTATTGTTTCTGGTCGTGATGGTAAATTCTTGAGTTACTTTTGGAAGACTTTATGGGCTAAACTTGGCACAAAATCGTGTTTTCTACTACTTGTCATCCTCAAACGGATGGACAAACTGAAGTTGTCAATAGAACTTTGGGAACACTTTTGCGTGCTATTCTTAAAAAGAACTTGGATTGACATTTCTATGGACTTTATTTTGGGGTTGCCTAGGACTAAGAAGGGGAGGGATTCTATTTTTGTTGTTGTGGATAGATTATCTTAGATGGAACATTTTATAGCTTGTCATAAAACCGATGATGCTTCAAACATGGCGGATTTGTTCTTTAGAGAAATCTTTAGGTTGCATGGCATGCCTAGGACTATTGATTCTGGTCGCGATGTTAAATTCTTGAGTTACTTTTGGAATACTTTATAGGCTAAACTTGGCACAAAATTGTTGTTTTCCGCTACTTCTCATCCTCAAACGGATGGACAAACTGAAGTTGTCACTAGAACTTTGGGAACACTTTTGCGTGCTATTCTTAAAAAGAACTTGGATTGACATTTCTAGGGACTTTATTTTGGGGTTGCCTTGGACTAAGAAGGGGAGGGATTCTATTTTTGTTGTTGTGGATAGATTCTCTAAGATGACACATTTTATAGCTTATCATAAAACCGATGATGCTTCAAACATTGCGGATTTGTTCTTTAGAGAAATCGTTAGGTTGCATGACATGCTTATGACTATTGTTTCTGGTCGCGATGTTAAATTCTCGAGTTACTTTTGGAAGACTTTATGGGCTAAACTTGGCACAAAATTGTTGTTTTCCACTACTTCTCATCCTCAAACGGATGGACAAACTGAAGTTGTCAATAGAACTTTGGGAACACTTTTGCGTGCTATTCTTAAAAAGAACTTGGATTGACATTTCTATGGACTTTATTTTGGGGTTGCCTAGGACTAAGAAGGGGAGGGATTCTATTTTTGTTGTTGTGGATAGATTCTCTAAGATGACACATTTTATAGCTTGTCATAAAACCGATGATGCTTCAAACATGGCGGATTTGTTCTTTAGAGAAGTCTTTGGGTTGCATGGCATGCCTAGGACTATTGATTCTAGTCGCGATGTTAAATTCTTGAGTTACTTTTGGAATACTTTATGTGTTAAACTTGGCACAAAATTGTTGTTTTCTACTATTTTTCATCCTCAAACGGATGGACAAACTGAAGTTGTCACTAGAACATTGGGAACACTTTTGCGTGATATTCTTAAAAAGAACTTGAATTGACATTTCTAGGGACTTTATTTTGGGGTTGCCTAGGACTAAGAAGAGGGGGATTCTATTTCTGTTGTTATGGATAGATTCTCTAAGATGTCACATTTTATAGCTTGTCATAAAACCGACGATGCTTCAAACATTGCGGATTTGTTCTTTAGAGAAGTCGTTAGGTTGCATGGCATGCCTAGGACTATTGTTTCTGGTCGCGATGTTAAATAATTGAGTTACTTTTGGAATACTTTATGGGCTAAACTTGGCACAAAATTGTTGTTTTCTACTACTTGTCTTCCTCAAACGGATGAACAAACTGAAGTTGTCACGAGAACTTTGGGAACACTTTTGCGTGCTATTCTTAAAAAGAACTTGGATTGACACTTCTATGGACTTTATTTTGGGGTTGCCTAGGACTAAGAAGGGGAGGGATTCTATTTTTGTTGTTGTGGATAGATTGTCTAAAATGGCACATTTTATAGCTTTTCATAAAACCGATGATGCTTCAAACATTTCGGATTTGTTCTTTAGAGAAATCGTTAGGTTGCATGACATGCCTAGGACTATTGTTTCTGGTCGCGATGTTAAATTCTCGAGTTACTTTTGGAAGACTTTATGGGCTAAACTTGGCAGAAAATTGTTGTTTTCCACTACTTCTCATCCTCAAATGGATGGACAAACTGAAGTTGTCAATAGAACTTTGGGAACACTTTTACGTGCTATTCTTAAAAAGAACTTGGATTAACATTTCTATGGATTTTATTTTGGGTTGTCTAGCACTAAGAAGGGGAGGGATTCTATTTTTGTTGTTGTGGATAGATTCTCTAAGATGGCACATTTTATAGCTTGTCATAAAACCGATGACGCTTCAAACATTGCGGATTTGTTCTTTAGAGAAGTCGTTAGGTTGCATGGCATGCCTAGGACTATTGATTATGGTCGCGATGTTAAATTCTCGAGTTACTTTTGGAAGACTTTATGAGTTAAACTTGGCACAAAATAGTTGTTTTCCACTACTTGTCATCCTCAAACGGATGGACAAACTGAAGTTGTCAATAGAACATTGGGAACACTTTTGCGTGCTATTCTTAAAAAGAACTTGGATTGACATTTCTGCGGACTTTATTTTGGGGTTGCCTAGGATTAAGAAGGGGAGAAATTCTATTTTTGTTGTTGTGGATAGATTTTCTAAGATGGCACATTTTATAGCTTGTCATAAAACCGATGATGCTTCAAAAATTGCGGATTTGATCTTTAGAAAAGTCGTTAGGTTGAATGGCATGCCTAGGACTATTGATTCTGGTCGCGATGTTAAATTCTTGAGTTACTTTTGGAATACTTTATGGGCTAAACTTGGCACAAAATTGTTGTTTTCCACTACTTCTTATCCTCGAACGGATGGACAAACTGAAGTTGTCATTAGATTTTTGGGATCACTTTTGCATGCTATTCTTAAAAAGAACTTGGATTGACATTTCTAGGGACTTTATTTTGGGGTTGCCTAGGACTAAGAAGGGGAGGGATTCTATTTTTGTTGTTGTAGATAGATTCTCTAAGATGGCACATTTTATAGCTTGTCATAAAACCGATGATGCTTCAAACATTGCGGGTTTGTTCTTTAGAGAAGTCGTTAGGTTGCATGGCATGCCTAGGACTATTGTTTCTGGTCGCGATGTTAAATTCTTGAGTTACTTTTGGAAGACTTTATGGGCTAAACTTGGCACAAAATTGTGTTTTCTACTACTTGTCATCCTCAAACGGATGGACAAACTGAAGTTGTCAATAGAACTTTGGGAACACTTTTGCGTGCTATTCTTAAAAAGAACTTGGATTGACATTTCTGTGGACTTTATTTTGGGGTTGCCTAGGACTAAGAAGGGGAGGGATTCTATTTTTGTTGTTGTGGATAGATTCTCTAAAATGGCACATTTTATAGCTTGTCATAAAACCGATGATGCTTCAAACATGGCGGATTTGTTCTTTGGAGAAATCTTTAGGTTGCATGGCATGCTTAAGACTATTGATTCTGGACGCGATGTTAAATTCTTGAGTTACTTTTGGAATACTTTATAGGATAAACTTGGCACAAAATTGTTGTTTCCACTACTTCTCATCCTCAAACGGATGGACAAACTGAAGTTGTCACTAGAACTTTGGGAACACTTTTTCGTGCTATTCTTAAAAAGAACTTGGATTGACATTTCTAGGGACTTTATTTTGGGGTTGCCTAGGACTAAGAAGGGGAGGGATTCTATTTTTTTTGTTGTGGATAGATTCTCTAAGATGACACATTTTATAGCTTGTCATAAAACCGATGATGCTTCAAACATTGCGGATTTGTTCTTCAGAGAAGTCGTTAGGTTGCATGGCATGCCTAGGACTATTGTTTCTGGTCGTGATGGTAAATTCTTTAGTTACTTTTGGAAGACTTTATGGGCTAAACTTGGCACAAAATTGTTGTTTTCTACTACTTGTCTTCCTCAAACGGATGGACAAACTGAAGTTGTCACTAGAACTTTGGGAACACTTTTGCGTGCTATTCTTAAAAAGAACTTGGATTGACACTTCTATTGACTTTATTTTGGGGTTGCCTAGGACTAAGATGGGGAGGGATTCTATTTTTGTTGTTGTGGATAGATTGTCTAAAATGACACATTTTATTGCTTTTCATAAAACCGATGATGCTTCAAACATTGAGGATTTTTTCTTTAGAGAAGTCGTTAGGTTGCATGGCATGCCTAGGACTATTGTTTCTGGTCGCGATGTTAAATAATTGAGTTACTTTTGAAATACTTTATGGGCTAAACTTGGAACAAAATTGTTGTTTTCTACTACTTTTTTTCCTCAAACGGATGGACAAACTGAAGTTGTCACTAGAACTTTGGGAACACTTTTGCGTGCTATTCTTAAAAAGAACTTGGATTGACACTTCTATGGACTTTATTTTGGGGTTGCCTAGGACTAAGAAGGGGAGGGATTCTATTTTTGTTGTTGTGGATAGATCGTCTAAAATGGCACATTTTATAGCTTTTCATAAAACCGATGATGCTTCAAACATTGCGGATTTGTTCTTTAGAGAAATCGTTAGGTTGCATGACATACCTAGGACTATTGTTTCTGGTCGCGATGTTAAATTCTCGAGTTACTTTTGGAAGACTTTATGGGCTAAACTTGGCACAAAATTGTTGTTTTCCACTACTTCTCATCCTCAAATGGATGGACAAACTGAAGTTGTCAATAGAACTTTGGGAACACTTTTACGTGCTATTCTTAAAAAGAACTTGGATTAACATTTCTATGGATTTTATTTTGGGTTGTCTAGGACTAAGAAGGGGAGGGATTCTATTTTTGTTGTTGTGGATAGATTCTCTAAGATGGCACATTTTATAGCTTGTCATAAACTCGATGACGCTTCAAACATTGCGGATTTGTTCTTTAGAGAAGTCGTTAGGTTGCATGGCATGCCTAGGACTATTGATTCTGGTCGCGATGTTAAATTCTTGGGTTACTTTTGGAATACTTTATGGGCTAAACTTGGCACAAAATTATTGTTAGAGTAGGTGCACGTCGAGCCAAGTGTTGGCCGACTGTTCACGATGAAACTCTTTGTATAAACGATCTTTATTTTAATAATATTTGAATTTATTAATTTGGCGCATCTTTATCTTTATACCCATGCTAGTTGCATAGATAAAGTCCTTGAATATACAAATAGTAGAAATAATATGAGATGCTCATATGATGAGTATCATGAAACTCATATTTGGAATACTGTATATTCTAAACCGTTCCTAGTCGATTCAGCCGCCACTAAGAAGGATAAAGGCCGCTCGAGTTAGAGACTAATATCTGCAATGTGAGTACCATGTTTCATTGGTAGGGGACATTGTGATGTCCGAGCATGCAGATAGGTGCTCCTTGTAGAGTGCACTGAACAACCCTCTATAAAGGACTTTCCAAGTGGTTCTCACTTATCGAATGGAAAAGTCCTAGTTTATGGTTGTACACCATTAGTCCTTATGATCCGGGACAACATTGAGACTCTATGTGCTAGCGTTTCACTTTGACTTGTTTACCGACTCTTGTGGGGTCATCAGGTGGCAAGGTTGGGTGTTACGGCGAAACATATAGGAGTCGATGCATTGTAGCCGGGGATTCACCGCTTCCCTACGGGTATGGATATCCTATGTGTTTTTCATGTATGTGTGGGTTGAAATCTCTGATCAGAGTATGGTGGTAATTATGAAAGGGGTTTCATAGATTACACCATCGATGCAACCACAACATGACACATAGTATCGATTCATTGACAACTCTCGATAAACCAATAGTTGTCGAATCGATCGGGATATATGAGTTGAAGGGACCGTACTGTACGCTAACCATAATTGAATGGTTCTTGCAGGCACTATCATGTGATACCTAGGGAATCACGTAAGCGATGCTGCTAGGCGTTTAACGTGATTGGTTTGGTACTATCAGACTTGAGTTCTGACGTTCTTATTATCAAGGACTTGATAAGTAAGAATGGAGCAATTGGGGTATGCTCGAATAAGGACATGTTTAGTCCGAATCACATGGAGATGTGAACCCACGGCTAGTTGTATCAATGAACCATTGAGGGCCACACAAGTACTAGCTTTGTAAATCCCGATGAGAAGTAAAATAGTTCAATGTGTTGAACGGCTTATAAATGTGTATATAAGCGTAAAGAAAAATAGAAGTATGACTTCTATGAGAGAAATATAAATTTTAATTAATGCAAATGTTCCTAGATTAAAATTTGGCCAAGTAAATAATGTATTTGAAAATTGTGATTTTCATAAACATTATTATGAACTTAATTAAATTAATTCAAGTGTTGAATTAATTAGACACTAGTGGGCCTAGTAGAGTCCAAATAATTAATTAATTCAAGTGTTGGATTAATTAAATAACATTGGGCCTTGTAGAGCCCAATTGAAAATAATTATTTAACTAGTGGACTTGAGTAAAATCAAGTAAAGTCTAGTTGGACTCAAAAATGTTTGAGACAATTAAAAGTCCATGGGCCTTGCAAAAGTTGCAAGCCCACTAGGGTTTGCATGCTTGGGAGGTGAAGGGGTGTGGATTATTTTTTATGCTAGACAATTTTTCCACTTTCCCCACAATCAAGAACACACTTCACTCTTCCTTGTCTCTCTCCTTGGCCGAAATTTTGACACCAAAATTCTCTCAATTTTTCTTGTTTTGTTCTTCAAGTGTTGGAGAATAAAAACCTTCTCATTGAAAAATCCTCTTGATTTTTCTAGTGCAAATCAAAAGGGGTTTTACCTTGCTAGTGGTGGGCCTTATTTTGAAGGAGGAGGAGAGCTTGTAGATTTTCATCCCTTCCAAGAGCTTAGTTGCTTGTCAACTAAGTTGGTGCCATCATCAACCTTGTGAGGTTGATAGGTAATAACTTCCTTACACCCTATGTATGTTATGGTGTTTAAAATGTAAATCTTGCACAAAAATGAGGTGGCCGAAAATTTCATGCTTAAATTTAAAATTTTTGACTTCCAGTTGCGCTTCCGGCCACCGTAACCGGTCCGCTTTCAAGTGGTATCCGAGCTAAGGTTACGGTTTTTGTGTAATATTTACGTAATATTATGTTGAGATCGATTTCTAACCGCTTGAGAAGTTTTTGGTGCAAGGATATGAGAAGGCCGAAATTTTTGAAGCAAAAACAAAAAAAAATAAATTCTGGCAGCATGTTGCTGCCCGTGAAATCTCGGGCTGCCCGAGAATTTCGGGCAGCAAATGGGGCAGCCTTCGGGCTGCCCGAAAGTTTCAGTTTTTAAAATAAAAAAAAAAATTTTTGTTGCCGGAATCCGGCGACGGAGCTCCGGCGACGGTGATGACGACTAGGGTTTCCAAAAATGTTTTGGACAATCTTAGTGTCATGGGCCTTGAGTTGTTGGGCCATTAGATGGTCAACATATATTTTGTGAAATATAAATGGGCCAAAGTATTTTTGGTGAAAAGTGTGTTTTGGGCCCTTAAGTTTAAATTTACAATTGTTGCATATATATTTTCTCATAAAATAAATAATTGAAGTGGGACTTGAATTATTTATAGTAAATTGTGATTTACAAGAAATTCGATTATAAATAAATTAATTTGAAAGTAGACAAAGGTGTTTGTATACTTTGTTAATTTAATTTATAATTGTGGCGGTTAGTGATTGGATCAAGATATATAATATTGGATCAATTAATTATTGTGATAATTAATTGATGGTGTATGATATGTGATATGATGCATGAAGGATGATAAAAAGCCCAAGCCCAATTTGCTAGGTGTATTCTAGGATATTTGATGTTGAATGATTGTAATAATTATCAATTTATAAAGTGGGCTTGGTTTATGGCCCGTTCCCACCCCCCACGAGATGTATCCCTATGTGCCATGGATATTTATTTGTAAATATTAGAATAGTGGATGATCAAGATTGGAACATGGTGGCCATGATGATTATGAAGATCGAAGACATGTAAATATTGGAAGCTAATGTAATAGTTGCATTGCATCCCGTGCATTTACCCTAGGATTGGACCTAGGCCCGTGTTTAGCTCACACGGGCAATTAGTATTGGGGCAATTGATCATCCTTGTCTTGTTTTCTATTTATAATATATGCATGATATGTTATAAATAATGAGTATGTGCGTTATTATTATGATAATAACAAAGTTGCATGAATCCGGCAAACATACGATCAAACATGGCGAGCTTTTAAAATAAAATTAATGATGAGACCTTTCAAAATTAATAACCCTCATTTTGAATAAGATTCAAAATTAATATCAAGTCCGAAAAGGGGAATTATAAATTTGTTTATAATTTCCTTGTCTTCCATCGACAATGGGTGCATGTTGAACGCTACCCGTACTCGGGGCTCGGCTCATATTATTCAGGGGGCCTTGGGTACCGGAAAGCTGTGACATCCATTGACATAGTGATGTGAACTACGTGTAACTCCCATGATTTCGGATCATATTATTGTGGGAACTCATGGCGACCGTCCATTAAGGTTCAATATCGATGGGTTAGGCTTGACACGTAAAGATGAACGACGTCATATTATTGGGTCCTAATCAAACGTGAGACAAAAGTTTACGTAGAGGGTTGCATGGCGATGCAATTGGAAACTACCTTTTAGGAATTGTGATTGGCCGATATTATTCGGGATCACAATTCGCTAATTGGACCTTACGTACCTGCTGAGGAAAAATGTTTCCCGTTTTCACTAGAGGGTAGTGAAAATGTCAAAACAGTGGGAGCGATAATTTATAAAGTAAAAGTCCAAACTTTATATCTTATTAAATATTTTAAAATAGTCATTAACATTTATCTGTTTTATTTTTCAGTACAAATCTTTGACAATGTCATCAATTCGCAACCCGTTTTCCGTTATTCTCGAAAAACACGTTCTAACCGGACCTAACTATATCACTTGGCTAAGAAATCTAAAGATTGTCTTGAACTCGGAGAAAATTGCATACACACTGACTGAGTCGCCCCCTGCTGAGGCTCCGACTAGCTGCACTCCTGAGGAATTGCAGACCTACAAGGATTGGTGCGACCATGACTTGAAGGCGAGGTGTTATATGCAGGCTTCGATGAACGATGAGCTGCAGAGGCGATTCGAGGATGCTAAGAATGCTGCTGACATTCATATACACCTCAAGGAGCTCTTTGGTGAGCAGACTCGGCCTCTAAGGCATGCCACAGTCAAGGAGCTCATTACTTTACGCATGCGAGATGGGGCTTCGGTCCATGAGCATGGCCTAAAGTTGATTGGGCTCGTAGATAAGCTCGTTGGCATGGATTTGATCTTGTCTTCGGAGTTGACCACCGACGTGCTACTGTTGTCACTTCCGAGCTCGTTCGATCCTTTTGTGGTGAATTTCAATATGAACAAGCTTGAGCCAAGCCTTGAAGAGTTGGTGAACATGCTTGTGACCTTTGAGTCCACAATCAAAAAGGAGAAACCGGTTCTTTATGTGGGCTCTTCATCTGGCACGAAGACCGGTCCACCTGGGAAGGGAAAGAAGCGTTCTTTCCAACGCCCCAAGAAGAGCGTGCCCTTGAAGAGGCAGACTCCGAGTCCCGTAGTGGCAGCCGCGCCAGCCAAGGCTGAGAAGACAGTTGACATCTGTCATCACTGCAAGAAGCCTGGACATTGGAGGCGTAACTGCAGGGAATATCTTGCGCAGAAGGGTTCTGGCAAAGGTATGTTCTTTATTGAAGTAAATATCTCGATTAACTCTACTTCTTGGGTATTGGATACCGGCTGTGGCTCACATCTCTGTAATGATTTGCAGGTGATGGGAAGAAGTAGAAGGCTCCGAGAGTGTGAGGCCTTCTTGAGAATGGGCAATGGAGCAAGAGTTGCTGCCAAGGCCATAGGAGATGTTTGTTTAATTTTGAACAATGATTTTAAGTTTGTATTAAGAGATGTTTTGTTCGTACCAGACTTGATCAAAAACATTATTTCCATTCCTATGCTTGATATTGATGGATTTTCTTGTTTATTTGGCAAAGGTGTTTGCAATATTTACAAGAATGAATGTTTAGTTGGTACCGGAGAACTTGAAAACAATCTCTACACCTTCAAATTGAAAGATATTCCACTTAACAATGTCCAAGCAATAACAACAACAAATAAGCGCAAACAAGATACTCTTAATTCGGCACAACTATGGCATGCTCGATTAGGACATATTTCCCTAAGAAGGATGAACAAGCTAGTGGGAGTTGGCATGTTTGATATGTCCGATATTAATGCTCTCACGACTTGTGAATCCTGTCTAAAAGGAAAGATGACCAAAATTCTCTTTAAGGGCCATGCGGAGAGAGCCAAAGGGTTATTGGATTTGATCCATACCGATGTGTGCGGTCCGCTTAGCATCACTACTAAGCATGGACATGCCTACTTCATCACCTTTACCAATGACTTTTCGAGGTATGGGTATGTGTATTTGATGAAATACAAGTCTGAAGCCTTTGAAAGGTTCAAAGAATTCAGAAGTGAAGTAGAGAAGCAATTGGGACGAAGCATCAAGACACTTCGATCGGATCGAGGTGGTGAGTACTTGAGTGACGAGTTCCAAGAGTATCTTAGGGAGAATGGGATTCTCTCGCAGTGGACTCCGCCCGCTACACTGCAGTTGAATGGTGTTTCGGAGCGTCGTAACCGAACTTTGATGGACATGGTTCGGTCTATGATGGGGTTCACGAAGTTGCCGCCATCCTTTTGGGGATATGCGCTTGAGACAGCGGCACTGTTGTTGAACAATGTCCATACAAAGGCAGTTGACAAGACTCCATATGAGATATGGATGGGTAAGCCTCCCAAGTATTCTTATCTTAGAATATGGGGGTGTCCTGCTTATGTGAAGCAGACAGTGGGAGATAAATTGGATAGTCGATCCATTTTATGCTACTTTGTGGGATATCCAAGGAATTCAGTTGGATATTACTTCTATCATCCCCAAGAAACAAAGGTGTTTGTTTCTAGGAACGCAACCTTTTTGGAAAAGGAATTTCTATTGGATAGAAAAGGCGAGATGATAGAACTCGAAGAAGTTCGAGAGACACCCACAGTTGTAGAACCCACACCCGAGAAGCCAAGAGAGGAGATACAAGCTTCTAGAAGAACCGAGAGAGTCTCGAGACCACCTATGAGGTATGGTCTGCTTCTTGAAGAGGGCCATGATGAGCCTAACCTTGGATGTGATCCAAGGACCTTCAAGGATGTAATGCCCGAGAATTTAATTACCGTAATCTGGAATGATTTGAATACGATTACTGTAATCTGAGATTAATCTGAAATGACTTATTGAATTAATCGCGATAATTATAGACGGAATGGATCGGACTAGAACACATGAGAAAGGTGTAAATGTGTGTGCCAAGAAAGAGCCCCGCGCACATGCGCTGTTTGGATGGGCGCACATGCGCGGAGCTGGCCGAGGCTTGCGCGCACATGCGCGAGATAATGCGCGCACATGCGCGGCAAGGCCAGAACCAGTGGCGCATATGCGCGAAGATGTGGGCGCATATGCGCGGGAGGGCCAGTAGGGGTGGCGCATATGCGCGGAAATATTGGCGCATATGCGCGAGAAGGAAATTGCTAGTTCGAAGGAACTGGCGCATATGCGCGACTTTGTGCGCGCATATGCGCGAAACGTGCAAGACATGCACCTTGCCACTTGCCTTGCATGCATGAAATGTATATATATATGTATGTAAGAATCGAATTCTCCTGAGATTCATTCAGAAACCGGGAGGTTAGGGGGAAAGCGTGTTCTTCATTTTAAATTTGATTTATGAGCGATTCGTCTATCTGAATTGAAATCCGACTTCGGTACTGTGTTTGTATCAACACAGGCTACAACTGGACGTAAGTTTTGTTACGTTTAAACAAGATTTGAGTTTATGATGTTGTCAGAATTGAATAGAATTCAGATATGGTGTTTATACTACCGTAGATATTATAGAATTGAAGTCAGATTGAGAAACAGACTGTTTATGGAATTTGTACGATTTTTAGAAATGATTTGATTTAGATTTGATATCAGAATTGTGTTATTATTGATTCAGAGTGTACAGATATTGAGTTATAGATTGTACTGAGATATATTATGAATTCTGTATGATATGGTGATGTTGAGAATGAAGGGATTACAAGATTGTGTGATTATGCCGTTGAAACATCAGTTAAATTAGATTGATCAGATTCAGATATGATTTAGATTATATCAAGAGATTGTTGGTATGAATCAGATGGTATTTTGTTCAGATATTGATCAGATTATGTACTGAGTCGAGTATTGACCAGAACAGATTATGAATTGAATTATACATTGATACAGTATATTTGTTTTTGTCATTTCAGATCGGATATGGACAGACTGGACTTCGAGACTTCGTCTTCCTCAGACGGGGAAGATAAAGGTATAATTCATGTGATATTCGGGAAGCATAACTCAAATTAGATTAATTTGAGTTTCCCAATAAAATCACATACTAGATTATTGTTTATATTGTTACCTGATTATGCTTTGATTATAGAATTGTATTCAAGCATGTAAAATAATTGTGATATTCAGTTATGAATATGATTATGCTTTGTTTACAGATTGTTATTCATTGCAGTTAAGATAGGAAAGTCTTGACAGTCATTGTCAGACTTCTAGACGTTCGGTGTATCGTACATAGGAGCAGACATTGTCCTATTGTAGCACCACGATACAGCCATGGCCGAAGTCTAGGAATAAGACGTACAGTTACCACGATCGGTTGAGTAGGTAACAGCCATTGACGTCTTATTCATTACGGGATCCCTAGAGTTATAGATCGAGTCAAGTCTAGACATGATTTAATTAAGACCTCATGCTTATATGGATATGGCTCCTAGATCATGGAACCCATCGTTATTGCTTTCAGTTGTGCTAGCATGTTTTATGATTTAGATTGTTTATATGCATGTTTATCTGATTTGAGTTGCATGCTTAATTTCATAGATTATGAAATATATTGTGTTTACACATGATCGCATGTTTTATGAATTATTTTGTTTATATACATGCTTACCATGTTTTATACTGGGATTTATTCTCACCGGAGTTATCCGGCTGTTGTCGTGTTTTGTATGTGCGCATGACAACAGGTGGGGCTGGATCAGGGTCGAGAAGATGACGAGAGAAGACGAGTTTAGCGTGGTGATTCCGAACTTACAGTAGATTGGATTTTACTACTAGAACTTTAGTAGTGAACCTTAGATTAAAAAGGTTGTACATTATTATATTTTAATACTGAATTTGTATTTTTATATACAAACATGTATAGTATTTAGAGTCCATTACCTTTCGCAGTTATAATTTAAAAAAGAAAAATTTTTAGACCCTGTTTTATCTTAATTGATAATTAAATCCCAAAAAGATGATTAAGAAGATGATTAGCGTCCGGGTCCCCACAACAGGTGGTATCAGAGCGATAGATCCTTTAGATTGAGATAATTAGAGTTGATAGATTCTTCAGACTGAGATAGCAGAAAATGAGCGGGGTAGATTGAATTGTTTGTCCTTGCATGTGATTGCTAGCATGAGATTTATTTCAATGTTGACTACATTGTGTGTGCTAGCATGATTTATTGCTTTCCCTATTACATGTTGCTTGTTTTCTGAGTTGTTTGCAGCATGTAATTACTAAGC
The DNA here is from genome assembly GCF_022965805.1 of Primulina eburnea. Classification (NCBI taxonomy): domain Eukaryota; kingdom Viridiplantae; phylum Streptophyta; class Magnoliopsida; order Lamiales; family Gesneriaceae; genus Primulina; species Primulina eburnea. The sequence continues at coordinate 25,504,142 of NC_133108.1, read as the reverse complement.
CTGGATCAGAACTGAGTCTGAATCAGAGGTATATGATCAGAGGAGGGCTGAGACAAATTGTATAGATGGTGTACTAATCTGTTTGATATTCAGATATACCGCCTCGAAGAATTTCAGAAAAGGGCAGTACTTCGTCTGAACAGAGAGATGTATCAGAAACTCAGTTAGAAGAAAAGATGAAAGAATTTGAGTTATTACAGCCGCCGGTTCTGAATGGTACCGAGACATCTGAAGATTGTCAGAACTGGTTCGATGATATAGAAATCTTGTTCGATTTACTTGACTGCACAGATGAGCAGAGGGTTAAAATGGTGCCTTATCAGTTACGAGAAGCCGCCAGGAGTTGGTGGATTACCAGTAGAAGCATGTGGGCACAGAGAGGTACAGTGATGTCGTGGGAAATATTCAGAACTGAATTCTATCGAAGATTTTTCTCAGCTTCTTACCGAGAGGACAAGAAATTAGAGTTTGAAAATTTGAGCCAAGGGCCGCTGAATATTGACCAATATATTGCTAAATTCTCTACTCTACTGCATTTTGCTCCTCATTTAGCTGGGAATGATAAAGCTGTAGTGAATCAGTTCATCAAAGGGTTGAATTCGGAGGTAGTTGCATTTATGAATTTGCAACGACCTTATCATTTTGCTGATATCTTGAGTAGAGCAAAGAGAGCAGAGATAAGTCTGATTAGACAATTGACAAGGTTGTGCGTGAAGCCACTTCAGACACAGCAATCCCCTCTTCGATATGATCACGGCAGTACGAGTGGGAAGCAAGATTTGCTGAAAGCTCGAAAGAAGTCATTCAAGAAATTGGGAAGTGGTTCCTCTAGCTCCAGTGGTTCTAGCCCGAGTTATACTGGAGTATATTGCAGTACTTGCGGAGGGAGACATCCCACCGAGCAATGCCAGGGAGTGACTGGTAGATGCAATATTTGTGGACAGCCGGGACACTTTGCTAAAGTCTGTCCCCAGAAGCGTTCCCGAAGATTGTAGGGAACATAGTTCAATTGCAAACACAGATCCAGAATTCACAACAGGTACTATTCTTTATGATTCTATTGCATATGTACTGATATATACTAATGCATTTGTTAAGAATATCTTTGACTGAATTGCATGGAGATATGTTGTATCTGTTGGTTCTAGTGGGACTGTAGTATTGATTTCCTAGCTTGATGAGGAACTATTGATATCAGAGATTTCTGTGACATATTATATACTACAGTAAGATAAGAATGAGATCGAGTTAGATTATAATGTACTTGTGTCTTCTGATTCGACCATGATGTTAATATGCTAAACAAGTACAGAACCAGTATAAATTCCAGTCAGGAAAGTACAAGATTCAGACCAGATATGGCTGATGAGTAGAGATTTCACAATAAGGATTCTAGATTAAGAATTCCTTTGATATCTGTATTGTATCTGACTCGATTAGTACAGAAAGGAACAGATTGCATCTTTATGTATTCAGTAGACCCACTGAAATCGAGTTTAGTATTGACAGATTGGTCAATATTATACAAGTTAGCTGATGTTTGCCTAGATCAGATTTCAGAATTATGATTCTTGTATACATAAATTGTTCGAGTATGAATCATAATTAAAACAAATTGTATTAAGAATAGGTGATATCTGCAGTGTGTATACCGATTTATTTGCACGGTTGAGACAGGAATCAGCGACTGTAAACGACACAGGTAACAGATGTTACTACTTAAATAATAATTCACCCAAGTGTAGGTTGTCTGCAAGTAATATATTTCGTAAGTACGAGATCGATCCACAGAGAGGTTATTTTGAGTTTAAATTTATTAATTTATAGATTACCAAATGCAAGACTGAAGTTTACAAATTATAAATATTGTCAAGGCTTGAGGATTTATTCTTGGTTTATGTAATATTGTTTAACTAAAAGTGAAACAAAAGAAACTACCATAAATAATGGTTCCAAGAAAATTAAACACACACATAATCTAATATAGTTCCCACTATAGAAAATACCGAATTAACCGATATTTTATATATGGTACCTATGATTATAATTATAACTATATAAATAAATAATTGCATAAATTAAATGTTAAATTAAATCATTATATTTCATTTAGAACAACCGGCAGAGCCACGCTATTGCCTAAATGAAATATATTGATTTAATAAGTTAGTTGCGGTAAAGTAAAAGTTAGTTGCAATAAAGTAAATGTTAGATGCGAAAAATAAAAGTTAGTTGCGAAAAAGTAAATGTTAGATTGTTAGATGTTAGTATTAAGTCATAATATTTCATTTAGAACAACCGGCAGAGCCACGCTATCGCCTAAATGAAATATTATGATATTATTATATAAATATACATATATATATATCTATATATATAATAATAATAAGTGATGAAATATTTATTGTATCAAAATTAAACAACAAATCAAGATAACCACTTTAATGGTATCAAGCATTTGATGTAAATTGATAACAACAAATAATTCATTTTTATACCTACAACAAAAATAAGTTAGCTAAATGAAAAGAGATAAAGAAATAATATACAAAATATAAACAATCTTACTTCACCAAGAATGCATCCTCTTCACCTTGATATAATAGATTTAGCTTGCCATGAACTTACTTTTGATCAACACTAAAATATCACTCATAGTTGAGAAAATGAAAGAAAATATATTTAAACTTAGAACTTTGATACACACTCACACTATATTTTACAATGAGATAGAATGATTCTCAAGCTAGCACAAGGCCTCTATTTATAGGCCAAATGAGAGAAAGAGTCAAAAATTCTATTAATGCCATGTAGTTGTAATAGTATTCTTTGTCTCCTCAACTCCAATTCCATGTCCCTTCTTTCAATGCCTTGTTCCACGACTTTTCTCACCACTTTGACTCTGATTAAGGCCACAAACATGTGGGGAATTTTGTGTAGATGAGTTTGGCCACTTGATTCATCTCATTTGGATAAATATTGAAATAGTTATGAATTTTTTACTAAATGATGGTCATAGTAAAAGTAAATGTGTCCTCCTTTTGATCTTTGCACAATTTGATCATCTTAATGAGCTTTTTAGGCAATCATGTCTTCTGCAAAGTTGTAAATAACTTCTCAAGGATTCCAACCATGTTTGAGTCACCTCCATTTGAATTTTCTAGCTTGAGTTATCATTATTTTACCAACACGTAAAAAACCTGAAAATAAAACAAATTTAGTAAGACATTTAAATATAAACAAACAATACTAAAATAACATAATGTATAATTTTAATGAAACTTAAAATTTTAAAATACAGGTTTTAACATATAATAAATTATTAATTTTAAGTTTCATCACACCCCCACACTATCTTATTACTAGTCCCTTAGTAATAAAATTTATCGGAAAGTCACAACCTAGATTCTTTATTCCTTTTATATATTCAAATACAAACATATTCATTAAAAACAAAATCATATACCGATTTATATATATATATATTCGTTTAATATAATAATATATAATTAGATGTGTTTTTATTCTTATTTTCACATAATATATAAAGTAACAATATATATATAATTTTTAAATTTCTAAAAAATTTATAATAATATAGTCAAAAAGATAATTCACACCACCCACCATAACATGTATAATATCAAGAATATTATTGTAAAAGCCTCAACTCCATATAATCTTTCAGGTCAAAATGTTTACGGAATAGCTAGTTTTCACTCATGGAGTTGGAATGAATATTAACTCTCATCGAAAAAGGCCAAGTATTAAAGCAGACAATTAATTAAACTAATATTGAAAACAAAATAGGAAAATTTACAAAGAATAAAATCCCCTTTTTTTCTTTTTTCTTTTTTCTTTTTTCTTTTTTTCTTTTTTTGTTATTGTTTTTTTTTTTTTTTTTAAATAACGTGACTGCAAAATTTTACAATAACATAAAATTTTCTATCCAAACATTCTACCATAAATATATATATATGTATATATATAAACATTTATATAACGGATACATCCGATTTCCTTTGGAACTTATCTAGCACAAACAAATCTTCTTCTTTTTTTTTTTTTTTTTTTTGAGAACATTGATTGATGTTTTTAGAACACATTGATAGTACATCAATCAAATCTAAAAAAAATTTACACTGAATAAAGTATTTTGCAGTCCGTTATTTATTTACTTCTTTTTTTTTCAATAAATATTTTTTTTTAGGGGATTTATATTCTTGTAATAATCCATTTTTTAATAATCAATAAAAGTTTATTAATTGTTTTCTCATTTCTCACCACTCACTCACAAAAGATGTGTGAGTATATATTATACTTTTACAAAAGAATTCTTTCAATTATACATGTTAACAACCATACAAACCATATCTTTTAACTATATTCTCATAAAAATTTTAGAAAATATTTTATTTGAAAACACACACAATTATATACATATATGTAAATAAATAAACACATCTATTATATATTTTATATTAATTGATCAAAATATATATGTATATAAATTGGTACATATGAAAACTAATTTTTCTTGTAGTCTGTAATTTGAATATAATGAATATTAAAATCTAGTGTATTGCGATTTTCCGATAATTATTAACTAATGTGTCTCAGGTGCATTTTACTGACACCTTACTCGACATTGAACTAAAAAGTATTATTATTATTACTACATATTTTTATTTTTTATATAATAAAAAAAACTAAGAAGAGAAGAAGAAGAAGAAGAAGAAGAAAAAATTATTCATACCTTAAAAAAAAAAACATTAAAAACATACCGTTGAATCGCAAGTTTAGCATCACATGAATTTTCTTTTCTTACTCTTGGATGTTGGCCAATTAAGTTGAGATAAGAATGGATCTGGTTCATGACTAAATCCTTGCAGTAAATCAATAAGTTCACCTTCACTTGTAGCAGAAACTAACATCCTTCGCGAAGCTAATGAAATAAATCCCTGTTCCACAACATCATCAAGAAACGATAACAGTTTATCATAATAATTGTTAACATTTAACAAACCAATTGGCTTATTGTGGATATTTAATTGTGCCCAACAAACAGTATGAAATATTTCTTCCAAAGTACCGAAACCTCCTGGCAGAGCAATGAAAGCATCTGAATGTTCAATCATTTGAGTAATTCGTTCATACATGTTGTCCACTTGCATTTCTTCTCCTATTGTTGGTCCTGTAAGATTGGCTAAAGTAATCGGAATAATGCCTAAGACTTCACTTCCACCTGCATGCGCAGCTTTTGCAACTTTTCCCATGAGGCCAACTTCACCACCACCATATACCAAATGAATCTTTCTTTTAGCAAGTGTTATTCCAAGCTTTTCTGCTACATCTTCATAAATTGAATCTTTTCCTGCACTAGATCCACAAAATACACAAATATTTTTGATTTTACTTACCGTGGACGTTGACATGTTGAGAAATATGTTTTCTGTAATTGTTAGATCACAACATATGAATTTATAAACGTAACATGCCAAAAGTCAATATTTGAACAGGAAATTATTATTATTAAAAGAAAATAAAAATGACAAAATTAAGCCAAATATATACAGCGTAGTTGTGATTGTGGCTCACATCTTCCTCTGATTTTACGTTCAGTAACGGCTTCAACACCTTCTATGAGTCGAGGATATGCTTCCCATCCAATTTTCTTATAAATTGGCAAACAGGGTCTTTTAACGTCAGATTCCCAAGACGAAATTGTGTATATTTTTACTTATCTAAATAGATATGCGTTACTACAGTAGGATCTTTGTAAGGCTGATTCCACCGTCCATATTGATATTCCTCCTGTTGAAATTGCCACCATAGTTTAAGAAGTTCATTTTGCACGTACCCACTAGAATGCGTATCAAGAACCTCTAGAAAATTATCCAAAGGCTCTTTACTCAGACCATTCTTAATGAATAAAATTTTATCTTCTCTATTCATTGATGTCATTCCAACATTTTTGCAATTTCCTTTACAAGTCCACCTTGCACATTTATGACATCCACCTATACGTTTAGCTCTTCGCTTTTTGGCATATGTGCTTTTACCAAATCCTGGCATATGTCTTATTATTAATTCACTTGCTTCCCCAACCAATCGTACTTTTGCTTCAATTATCAAACGGATATCATCCGGTATGCCATATAACATCATCAACCTTAGCCGCTCACATCTAGCTTTATAAATTTTTTTCAACGCATTATCAGGTAAACAAGCAAAATATTTACGAAGATTCATAATACACACATCCATATTATTATTATTATATATATTTCAATTATTTTGGGAAAACTGAAGAAACCGACTTAAACAGTCACGGAGTACCGTTATCCGCCACTTAACCGGGAAATGAACTAGAATCTGCAAAACAAAATGAAAATATCAAACAGCTATTGTGGATCATATAAAGGCATAAACTCATCATTAAGAATTTCATTTTCTATAAAAGGCTTAAGTCTTTGCCCATTAACTTTAAACACGTCATTATTTTTAGGATTTTCAATATCAACAGCACCATGAGGATAAACAAATTTGACTATAAATGGTCCTGACCACCTCGATCTTAGTTTACTTGGAAATAAATGCAAAGAGAATTATAAAGCAAAACTTTTTGTCCAATTTCAAATGACTTTCTCATAATATTTTTATCATGAAAGGCTTTAGTTTTATCTTTATAAATATTTGAATTATCATATGCATCATTTCTTAATTCTTCAAGTTCATTTATTTGCAATTTTCTTAATTTAGATGCATCATCTAAATTAGTATTAAATGCTTTAATTGCCCAATAAGCTTTATGTTCTAGTTCAACCGGTAAATGACAATGCTTACCAAAAACTAACCTATATGGTGACATCCCTAATGATGTTTTAAATGCAGTTCTATATGCCTATAATGCATCAGTTAATCTTAAAGACCAATCTTTTCGATTTGGATTAACTGTTTTTTCTAAAATTTGTTTTATTTCTTTATTTGCTAGTTCAACTTGACCATTACTTTGAGGATGATATGGGGTAGAAACTTTATGTGTAATGCCATATTTTCTTAACAAAGAAGAAAATGATTTATTTATAAAATGACTTCCCCCATCACTAATTATTGCTCTAGGTATTCCAAATCGACTAAAAATATTTTCTTTTAAAAATTTTATAACAACTTTATGATCATTAGTTCTACATGCAATCGCTTCAATCCATTTTGAAACATAATCAACAGCGACTAAAATGTACTTATATCCAAAAGATAATGGAAATGGACCCATAAAATCTATCCCCCAACTATCAAATATTTCAATAATTATGATTGGATTTAAAGGCATCATGTTTCGTTTTGAAATTGATCCCATCTTCTGACAATTTTCACAAGATTTGCAAAATAAATGCGTATCTTTGAATAAAGACGGCCAATAAAATCCACATTGTAAGATTTTTGTAGCTGTTTTATTGGATGAAAAATGACCTCCACATGCTTCAGAATGACAAAATTTAATAACATTACTTATTTCATTGTCGGGTATGCATCGTCGAAAAATTTGGTCAGGACAATACTTAAATAAGTAAGGATCATCCCAATAAAATTTTTTAACTTCTATCAAGAATTTATTCTTATCCTGTGAATTCCAATGAGAAGGCATTTTATTTGTCACAAGAAAATTTACAATATTAGCAAACCATGGCATAATAGTAGCATAAAACAACTGATCATCTGGAAAATTTTCATTTATTGGTATTTCATTATGAGATGATTCAGTCATTATTCTAGATAAATGATCGGCTACAACATTTTCTTTTCCTTTTTTATCTTTAATTATAATATCAAATTCTTGTAACAATAAAATCCACCGTATTAATCTTGGCTTAGCATCTTGTTTATTTGATAAATATTTTATGGCAGAATGATCGGTGTAAACAATAGTAGTAGAACCAATTAAATAAGATCGAAACTTATCTAATGCAAATACTACTGAAAGTAATTCTTTTTCAGTAGTTGAATAATTTATTTGGGCACTATTTAAGGTTCTACTAGCATAATAGATTGCATAAGGTTTTCCTTCTTTTCTTTGTCCTAACACAGCTCCTATAGCATAATCACTTGCATCACACATTAATTCAAATGGTAAAGACCAATCTGGAGGTTGTAAAATAGGTGATGTAATTAAAAGATTAATTATTTTTTTAAAAGAATTTTCACATTTTTGAGTCCATTCGAATTGTGTATCTTTTGTTAAAAGATTTGAAATTGGTTTAGATATTATGCTGAAATTTTTTATAAACCTTCTATAAAATCCTGCATGACCCAAGAATGATCGAACTTCTTTGACCGTTTTTGGTGATGTTAAATTAGAAATAACATCAACTTTTGCTTTATCAACTTCAATTCCTTTTTCAGATATCACATGTCCTAAGACAATCCCAGATTTAACCATATAATGACATTTTCTCAATTTAAAACAAGATTTTTTTCTTCACATCTTTTTAATACTTTTTCTAGATTTTTAAGACAATTTTCAAATGAGTTTCCAAAAACAGTTATATCATCCATAAAAACTTCTACATATTCTTCAATCATATCACTGAAAATACTTAACATGCATCTTTGAAAAGTAGCCGGAGCATTGCATAAACCAAATGGCATTCTTTTAAATGCAAAAGTTCCGAAAGGACAAGTAAAAGTAGTTTTTTCTTGATCTTCTAATGATATAGGTATTTGATAATACCCCGAATACCCATCAAGAAAACAGTAATAAGAATTTCCTGCTACTTTTTCTAAAATTTGATCTAAAAATGGTAGTGGGAAATGATCTTTTCTAGTTGCATCATTTAATTTTCTATAATCAATACACATACGCCAACTAGATGGAATCCTAGTTTGTAATAACTCTCCTTTTTCATTTTTTATAACAGTGATGCTTGACTTTTTAGGTACTACTTGTGTTGGACTTACCCATTTACTATCTGAGATTGGATAGATAATTCCAGCGTCTAATAGTTTTAATACTTCATTCTTAACAACTTCTTTCATATGTGGATTTAACCTTCTTTGCGGTTGTTGATACGTTTTAGCATTTTCTTCCAAGTAAATTTTATGTGTACAAATTAAAGGATTCATACCTTTTATATCTTTCAAAGTCCATCCAATTGCATTTTTATATTTTTTAAGTAATTGAATTAAATCTTCTTCTTGATTTGGTAGAAGAGTGGAAGAAATTACAACAGGAAATGTTTTATTTTGACCAAGAAATACATATTTCAATTATAATGGTAAAGCTTTTAATTCAAGTTTTATATTATCATCTTCTTTAAAATTATTTTCAGACTCCAAACTTTCTACTGAAAAAACTTCACATTGTTGATTTAAGTTTTCTTCTTGTATATTTTCTTCCACAATTGTTTGAATTTCATTATCATCTTCATTTTCATTTTCATTAATACTTGGTTGTTTACATAAATTAAACACATTAAGTTCTAGAGTCATATTTCCAAAAGACAATTTCATTATTCCATTTCGACAATTAATTAAAGCATTTGAAGTTGCTAGAAATGGTCGTCCCAATATTACTGGAATTTCATTATGTACTTCTATTGGTTGTGTATCCAAAACAATAAAATCTACTGGATATATGAATTTATCAACTTGAACCAACACATCTTCTACAATACCTCTAGGTATTTTGATTGACCTATCCGCCAGTAAAAGAGTAACAGAAGTGGGTTTTAATTCCCCTAAATTAAGTTTTTCATAAACTGAATAAGGAAGTAAATTCACACTTGCTCCCAAATCCAACAAAGTTTTTTTAATTTTATTTTCTCCAATAATACATGAAATTGTTGGACAACCAGGATCTTTATATTTTAAACTAGAATTGTTTTGAAGAATAGAACTTACTTGTTCAGCCAAGAATGCTTTCTTCTTCACATGCAATTTTCTCTTCACAGTACATAAGTCTTTTAAAAATTTTGCATAGGAAGGTACTTGTTTAATAGCATCTAATAATGGAATATTTATCTTTACTTGTTTAAAAACTTCATAGATATCAGAATCACTTTTTTGTTTTTATAATTTGTTAATGCATGAGGAAATGGTGGATGTTTATTTGAGTCATTTACTCTTTTAGATGATTTATCATTCACCATATTATTCTTAGAATTTAAGGTATCATCATTCTCAAAAGTATCAAGATTATCATCCTTACTCTTTGATTTTAAATGATCATTGTTTTCATTAATATATGGATCATTAACTATTTTACCACTTTTAAGGCTAATAACAGATTTTATTTGATCAATTTTTTTATTTTTTAATTCTTGATTTTGATTTTTAGGATTAGGTTGAGGTTGAGATGGAAATTTTCCTTTTTCATGAATATTAAGTGCAGATGCAAATTTCGCAAGAGTTTCTTTCAAATCATTCATAGATTGACTGTTTTGAATATTGATAGACTCTTGCTTTTGGATAAATGCATGAATTACATCTTCAAAGTTTTTTCTTGGAGGTGTAACATAAGGAATATAACCTTGATGATTTTGGTTATTTTGAAAATATTGTTGTGACGGTTGTGCATTATTATCATTCTTCCAACTAAAATTAGGATGATTTTTCCATCCCGGATTATATGATTGTGAAAAAGGATCTAGTATTGGTTTTTTATAATTGTTAACATAATTTGCTTGTTCATGGAGACATTCTTTAAATGAAGGTAATGTTGGACAATCTTTTGTAGCATGATCATGTGTATCACATATATGACAAACAATTTCTTGAATACTTTTTAATTGACCACTCTTTTTCATTTCTAATGACTCAATTTTTCTTGCTAAAGATGCAAGTTTAGCTTGAATATCTATATCATCTTTGAGATTATAGATACCACCCCCATTTGTTGAATTATTGTTTTTAGTTGTTGGTGGTTCTATTGTACCTATATTATCCCAATTTTGAGCATTTTCTGCTAATGAATCCAAATATTCCATAGCTTCATTTGGGTTTTTATCTTCAAAAGTTCCATTACACATGAATTCTATCATTTGCCTATCTTTAGGTATAAGACCTTCATAAAAGTGAGAAACTATTCTCCATGTTTCAAAACCATGATGTGGGCATGTATTAAGTAATTCTTTATATCTATCCCAACATTGATAAAATGTTTCTCCTTGTTTTTGAGAAAAAGTTGTAATTTGTCTTTTAAAAGAGTTTGTTCTATGGGAAGGGAAAAACTTTTTGAGAAATTGTTGTTGCATTTCTTCCCATGATCTTATTGAACTTGATCTTAAATTTTGTAGCCATGTTTTAGCTTTATCTTTTAAAGAAAAAGGGAAAAGCTTTAATCGAACTATATCCATGCTACAATTTTGATCATTATAAGTGTTACAAACTTCCTCAAATTCTCTTAGATGCAAATATGGATTTTCAGAATCTAAGCGATGAAAATTTGGTAAAAGTTGAATAATTTGAGGTTTAAAGTTGAAATTTGATGCGTCAGGAGGAAAAACTAAACAAGATGGGGCACTAGTTCTAATAGGGTTCATATGGTGCCTAAGTGTTCTTAATTGATCATGTTCTTGATTATTATTATTATTATTATTATTATTATTATTATTATTATTATTATTATTATTATTATTATTATTATTATTATTATTATTATCATTATCTTGATTATTTGAATTATCATCCATGTTTAAATTATTTTCAGATACTCGAATAAGTCTACCACTTTTTTTTCGACTCCAAACACTCATACAAGTAAAAACACACAATACTTATAAATAAAACATAAATAACAAATATAAACTTAATTTATACCTCCCCGGCAACGGCGCCAAAAACTTGTTACTACTTAAATAATAATTCACCCAAGTGTAGGTTGTCTGCAAGTAATATATTTCGTAAGTACGAGATCGATCCACAGAGAGGTTATTTTGAGTTTAAATTTATTAATTTATAGATTACCAAATGCAAGACTGAAGTTTACAAATTATAAATATTGTCAAGGCTTGAGGATTTATTCTTGGTTTATGTAATATTGTTTAACTAAAAGTGAAACAAAAGAAACTACCATAAATAATGGTTCCAAGAAAATTAAACACACACATAATCTAATATAGTTCCCACTATAGAAAATACCGAATTAACCGATATTTTATATATGGTACCTATGATTATAATTATAACTATATAAATAAATAATTGCATAAATTAAATGTTAAATTAAATCATTATATTTCATTTAGAACAACCGGCAGAGCCACGCTATTGCCTAAATGAAATATATTGATTTAATAAGTTAGTTGCGGTAAAGTAAAAGTTAGTTGCAATAAAGTAAATGTTAGATGCGAAAAATAAAAGTTAGTTGCGAAAAAGTAAATGTTAGATTGTTAGATGTTAGTATTAAGTCATAATATTTCATTTAGAACAACCGGCAGAGCCACGCTATCGCCTAAATGAAATATTATGATATTATTATATAAATATACATATATATATATATCTATATATATATAATAATAAGTGATGAAATATTTATTGTATCAAAATTAAACAACAAATCAAGATAACCACTTTAATGGTATCAAGCATTTGATGTAAATTGATAACAACAAATAATTCATTTTTATACCTACAATAAAAATAAGTTAGCTAAATGAAAAGAGATAAAGAAATAATATACAAAATATAAACAATCTTACTTCACCAAGAATGCATCCTCTTCACCTTGACATAATAGATTTAGCTTGCCATGAACTTACTTTTGATCAACACTAAAATATCACTCATAGTTGAGAAAATGAAAGAAAATATATTTAAACTTAGAACTTTGATACACACTCACACTATATTTTACAATGAGATAGAATGATTCTCAAGCTAGCACAAGGCCTCTATTTATAGGCCAAATGAGAGAAAGAGTCAAAAATTCTATTAATGCCATGTAGTTGTAATAGTATTCTTTGTCTCCTCAACTCCAATTCCATGTCCCTTCTTTCAATGCCTTGTTCCACGACTTTTCTCACCACTTTGACTCTGATTAAGGCCACAAACATGTGGGGAATTTTGTGTAGATGAGTTTGGCCACTTGATTCACCTCATTTGGATAAATATTGAAATAGTTATGAATTTTTTACTAAATGATGGTCATAGTAAAAGTAAATGTGTCCTCCTTTTGATCTTTGCACAATTTGATCATCTTAATGAGCTTTTTAGGCAATCATGTCTTCTGCAAAGTTGTAAATAACTTCTCAAGGATTCCAACCATGTTTGAGTCACCTCCATTTGAATTTTCTAGCTTGAGTTATCATTATTTTACCAACACGTAAAAAACCTGAAAATAAAACAAATTTAGTAAGACATTTAAATATAAACAAACAATACTAAAATAACATAATTTATAATTTTAATGAAACTTAAAATTTTAAAATACAGGTTTTAACATATAATAAATTATTAATTTTAAGTTTCATCAACAGATATATCAGAATTAGCAAAAATGTCAGAAAGTCAGAATTGCTAAGTTTTACAGATTTTCTTATTCTCTGATCTCCTTATTATGTTATATCTGCTTGCGTATTGTGCTTGCTCTAAATCAGTAATTGAGACATCTGATATTGGTTGAAAGCATAGTCTATTTGCAGATGAGATATGGCAGATGATTTAGGCGCTGTGAAGATTGATCAGTAGTCAGAATCATCAGGGTTGCCGCAATCTTTGTTTCATGAGTACTAGATCTGTATCGGTTCTTTTTATTCTGAATCTGATGTAATATTCCTGTTATTGTGAGTCAGTGTTTGATACAGATTAGTGTAAACAATTAGACATGGGATCAGAATGTTCAGAATTTGTTTGTAATAATCAGAACAAAACATCAGTCAGAATAACAGATATTTGATTTTGTGTTATATGGGACTGATTATGTTATGATATCAGAATGTTTCAGAATTGGTTACAGATTTTGATATTGATAGTCAGAGCCGAATACCAGGTAGGTATTTCTTCTTTATTTTATGTTATTAACTGAATTGTGTATACAAAATGGTTCGAATCTGAATTCACAGATAACGTATGATATTCGAACAGATAATGTTGGTATAGACAGATAAGATCAGTGGGACAGCAATTGATGTTGTAAGGTTGGTAAAAATGATACTGATATGTCTGGATCGCTAACAAAAGAAGCCAGAAAGATAGAACTCAGAAGATTATTACCGACTTAGTATAATCTTGAATAGAAATGGAAGTACATTTCTAGGACTGATGTAATGATATTACCGCCATTTTCTTCAGACTGGGATATGGTATGATCGTGATTGATAGATTGTTCAATCCATATCTAGTAGTTTGTAAAGATTATGTACAAACAGAACTAGGTGACAGAGATCCCTGTCAAAGAAATAGTCAGATTGACTAGAATGATGATTTCGAGTAGAGTATATCAGACTATGATTACGATTAAGTGTGTACTTGTGGTAGATTATATCATCAGCTCTCTCTGGCAGATTGTTCACAAAGTGACAGGTAGTCGGAGTGTCTAGTTCAGATAGTGAAAGATATTAGTAGAACTCTAGTGCTGAATGTCAGCACTAGTTATCAAGATAATTCAGAATGAATAGATGTAGGAAACCAATGTCGGATGATGACGATTGGTATTTGAAACCAAAGATGGAATAGGTCCTTGATTGGGATAAACAGATGAGATAGCAACTACAGGTGGTATTGCTTTGTTATGGATTGCACTTAGTATATATACGGATGTTGTATAGCCAATGTTATCCGACTGAGATACTTGATGAAATCTGATTCCAGACTACAATCAGAGATTGATTCGGCTAGTGAAATGAGTTTGGATATTAAACTCTGTTATACAGTTCTTCTGATAGATTTGGTTTGATGATTGGTGAGTTCGAGGACGAACTCAGATCTAAGAGGGGGAGAAATGTAATGCCCGAGAATTTAATTACCGTAATCTGGAATGATTTGAATACGATTACTGTAATCTGAGATTAATCTGAAATGACTTATTGAATTAATCGCGATAATTATAGACGGAATGGATCGGACTAGAACACATGAGAAAGGTGTAAATGTGTGTGCCAAGAAAGAGCCCCGCGCACATGCGCTGTTTGGATGGGCGCACATGCGCGGAGCTGGCCGAGGCTGGCGCGCACATGCGCGAGATAATGCGCGCACATGCGCGGCAAGGCCAGAACCAGTGGCGCATATGCGCGAAGATGTGGGCGCATATGCGCGGGAGGGCCAGTAGGGGTGGCGCATATGCGCGGAAATATTGGCGCATATGCGCGAGAAGGAAATTGCTAGTTCGAAGGAACTGGCGCATATGCGCGACTTTGTGCGCGCATATGCGCGAAACGTGCAAGACATGCACCTTGCCACTTGCCTTGCATGCATGAAATGTATATATATATGTATGTAAGAATCGAATTCTCCTGAGATTCATTCAGAAACCGGGAGGTTAGGGGGAAAGCGTGTTCTTCATTTTAAATTTGATTTATGAGCGATTCGTCTATCTGAATTGAAATCCGACTTCGGTACTGTGTTTGTATCAACACAGGCTACAACTGGACGTAAGTTTTGTTACGTTTAAACAAGATTTGAGTTTATGATGTTGTCAGAATTGAATAGAATTCAGATATGGTGTTTATACTACCGTAGATATTATAGAATTGAAGTCAGATTGAGAAACAGACTGTTTATGGAATTTGTACGATTTTTAGAAATGATTTGATTTAGATTTGATATCAGAATTGTGTTATTATTGATTCAGAGTGTACAGATATTGAGTTATAGATTGTACTGAGATATATTATGAATTCTGTATGATATGGTGATGTTGAGAATGACGGGATTACAAGATTGTGTGATTATGCCGTTGAAACATCAGTTAAATTAGATTGATCAGATTCAGATATGATTTAGATTATATCAAGAGATTGTTGGTATGAATCAGATGGTATTTTGTTCAGATATTGATCAGATTATGTACTGAGTCGAGTATTGACCAGAACAGATTATGAATTGAATTATACATTGATACAGTATATTTGTTATTGTCATTTCAGATCGGATATGGACAGACTGGACTTCGAGACTTCGTCTTCCTCAGACGGGGAAGATAAAGGTATAATTCATGTGATATTCCGGAAGCATAACTCAAATTAGATTAATTTGAGTTTCCCAATAAAATCACATACTAGATTATTGTTTATATTGTTACCTGATTATGCTTTGATTATAGAATTGTATTCAAGCATGTAAAATAATTGTGATATTCAGTTATGAATATGATTATGCTTTGTTTACAGATTGTTATTCATTG
Organism: Primulina eburnea; assembly: GCF_022965805.1. Taxonomy (NCBI): domain Eukaryota; kingdom Viridiplantae; phylum Streptophyta; class Magnoliopsida; order Lamiales; family Gesneriaceae; genus Primulina; species Primulina eburnea. The sequence goes on along the minus strand of NC_133108.1, from coordinate 25,487,800 downwards.
CAGTTAAGATAGGAAAGTCTTGACAGTCATTGTCAGACTTCTAGACGTTCGGTGTATCGTACATAGGAGCAGACATTGTCCTATTGTAGCACCACGGTACAACCATGGCCGAAGTCTAGGAATAAGACGTACAGTTACCACGATCGGTTGAGTAGGTAACAGCCATTGACGTCTTATTCATTACGGGATCCCTAGAGTTATAGATCGAGTCAAGTCTAGACATGATTTAATTAAGACCTCATGCTTATATGGATATGGCTCCTAGATCATGGAACCCATCGTTATTGCTTTCAGTTGTGCTAGCATGTTTTATGATTTAGATTGTTTATATGCATGTTTATCTGATTTGAGTTGCATGCTTAATTTCATAGATTATGAAATATATTGTGTTTACACATGATCGCATGTTTTATGAATTATTTTGTTTATATACATGCTTACCATGTTTTATACTGGGATTTATTCTCACCGGAGTTATCCGGCTGTTGTCGTGTTTTGTATGTGTGCATGACAACAGGTGGGGCTGGATCAGGGTCGAGAAGATGACGAGAGAAGACGAGTTTAGCGTGGTGATTCCGGACTTACAGTAGATTGGATTTTACTAATAGAACTTTAGTAGTGAACCTTAGATTAAAAAGGTTGTACATTATTATATTTTAATACTGAATTTGTATTTTTATATACAGACATGTATAGTATTTAGAGTCCATTACCTTTCGCAGTTATAATTTTAAAAAGAAAAATTTTTAGACCCTGTTTTATCTTAATTGATAATTAAATCCCAAAAAGATGATTAAGAAGATAATTAGCGTCCGGGTCCCCACAAAGGAAGCGTTATCTGATGCCGATTCATCCAAATGGCTTGAAGCAATGGAATCTGAGATGAATTCCATGCATTCGAACAAAGTGTGGAATCTCGTGGATCCACCTGAGGGAATTGTTCCCATAAGGTGTAAATGGATTTACAAGAGGAAACTTGGCGCGGATGGGAAGGTATTGACCTTCAAGGCGCGATTGGTTGCAAAAAGGTATACTCAAAGGCAAGGTGTTGACTATGAGGAAACCTTTTCTCCAGTTGCAATGTTCAAGTCCATTAGGATTTTTCTAGCAATAGCTGCATGGTATGACTATGAGATATGGCAGATGGATGTCAAGACTGCCTTCCTTAATGGGGATATTAAGGAAGAGATTTACATGTCTCAACCTGAAGGGTTTACGTCTATCGGAAGTGAGCATATGGTATGCAAACTTCAAAGATCTATTTATGATCTTAAGCAGGCATCTAGGAGCTGGAACCTCATATTCGATAGTACAATCAAAGAGTTTGGTTTTACTAAGAATCCTGAGGAACCCTGTGTGTATAAGAAGGTCAGTGGGAGTGCTGTGACATTCTTTGTTCTTTATGTTGATGACATTCTACTCATTGAGAATGATGTAGGAATGTTGCAATCAACTAAGATATGGTTAGCAAGTAAGTTCTCGATGCAGGACTTGGGTGAAACATCTTTTGTATTGGGAATACAGATCTATAGAGATAGATCGAAAAGATTGCTTGGTCTCACCCAGTCCACATACATTGATACCATCGTGAAGCGGTTCTCGATGGATGAGTCCAAGAGAGGACATCTACCAATGTGTCATGGCGTGTCCCTATTGTGGGGACCCGGACGCTAATCATGTTCTTATTGGGATTTAATAATCTGTTCTGATAAACAGGGTCTAAAAAGTTTTCGTTTTAAGATATAACTGCGGAAGGTAATGGAATCTAAATACTATACATGTCTGTATAAAATACATTTTAGTATTAAAGTACAACAAGCTAATCTAAGGTTCAACTACTAAAGTCCAGTAATAAAACCAAGTCTACGGTAAGTCCGGAATCACCACGCTACACTCGTCTTCTCTCCTCATCATCTTGACCCTGATCCAGCCCCACCTGTTGTCATGCACACATACAAAACAAGACAACAGCCGGATAACTCCGGTGAGAAATAAATCCCAGTATAAAACATGGTAAACATGTATATACATAAAATAGTTCATGAAACATGCCGTCATGAATAAAATCAAAACATTAGATTTCATAAGCTATGAAATCTAATCAAAACAAGCATGCACTTCAAATCAGCTAAACATGCATATAACAAATCTAAATCATAAAAACATGCTAGCACAACTGGAAGCAATAACGATGGGTCCCATGATCTAGGAGCCACATCCATATGTGCATGCAGTCCTAATCAAATCATGTCTAGACTCGACTCAACTATAACTCTAGGGATCCCGGGGTGAATAAGACGTCACTGGCTGTCACCTACCCTACCAATCGAGGTGCTGTACGTCTTATTCCTAGACTTCGGCCTGATCTGTATCCACATCTACAAAGGGGCGGTGATCTTCCCCAGAGCTGAGATATCGCCGAACATCTAGTAGTCTGCCTGATCTCCAGACTGCCCTATCTTAATGCATGAATACACAATCTGTAAACAAGCATAATAAGATAAAACATAAACAAGAATATAGTATGTGATTTATTGGGCAACTCAAGGATGATCTCGATTGAGTTGTTTCTTCCCGAATATCACATGAATTATACCTTTGTCTTCCTTATCTGATGAAGAAGACGTCTCGAAGTCGAATTTGTCCATATCTGATCTGAAATGACAATAACCAATACACTGTATCAATGTGTAATCCAATTTACAATCTGTCTGGTCAATATCTGAATAATCCACAATCTGATTCATATCAACAGTATCACAAGATAACAGAAACCAATACTGAATCTGATCAATCTGTACCCACTGATGTTTAGACGGTATAACAATACAGTATTGTAACCCTGTCAGTCTTAACATCCCAATTATAATATCAGAATTCCTAATAAATCTCAGTACAATCTATAACCTCAATATCTGTACACTTTAAAATGAATAACAGCATAATTCTGATAGCAATCTCAATCAAATCCACTCTAACATTCATAACAATGCCATAACCAGTCTATTTCTAAATCTGACTTCGATTCTACAATATATACGGTAGTAGAAACACCATATCTGAATCATATTCAATTCTAACAACATCATAAATTCAAATCTTGTTTAAACGTAATAAAACTTACGTCCTTGTGTAGCCTGCGTTGATAGTAACACAGTACCGAAGTCTGGATTTCTCCCTTGGCTTCTCGCATGGCTCGCGCATATGCGCGTACACTTCTCGCGCATATGCGCGAGACCTTCGAGTCACGCACACGCAATATTCTTCCTTTCAAAATCTAACAAGAACGCGTCCCGTCTATAATTATCTTGATTAATTCAATAAATCATTCCGAATTAATCTCAATTTACAGTAATCATATCCAAATCATTTCAGATTACGGTAATTAAATTCTTGGGCATTACATTTCTCCCCCTCTTAGATCTGAGTTCGTCCTCGAACTCACCCATCATCAAGCCAAATCTATCAGAAGAACTGTATAACAGAGTTTAACATCCAACTCATATCACTAGCCGAATCAATCCCATATTATTGGCTATACAACATCCGTATAGGCCAATTGCAATTCATAACAAAGCAATACCACCTGTAGTTGCTATTCCATCTGTTTATCCCAATCAAGGACCTATTCCATCTTCGGTTTCAAATACCAATCGTCATCATCCGACATTGGTTTCTTACACCTATTCCTTCTGCACTATCTTGATAACTAGTGCTAACATCCAGCACGAGAGTTCTATCAATATTTTTCAATATCTGACTACTACCCGTTGACTACCTGTCAATCTGTAAACAATCTGCCAGAGAGAGCTTATGATATAATCTACCACAAGTACACACTTAATCGTAATCATAGTCTGATATACTCTACTCGAAATCATCATTCTAGTCAATCTGACTATTTCTTTGACAGGGATCTCTGTCATCTAGTTCTGTTTGTACATCATTTTTACAAACTACTAGATATAGATTGAACAATCTATCAATCACGATCATACCATATCCCAATCTGAATAAAATGGCGGTAATTTCATTACATCAGTCCTAGAAATGTACTTCCATTTCTATTCAGGATTATACTAAGTCGGTAATCATCTTCTGATTCCTAGCTTTCTGGCTTCTTTTGTTAGCGATCCAGACATATCAGTACCATTTTTTTTTTACCAACCTTTCGGTACAAATTCGGTTATAACTGATCAAATCTGTCTATACCAACACTATTTGTTCGAGTATCATACATTCTGAAATATCTGAATGAAAACTGAATCCCCTGCGGTGCATTTCTGACACTACTTGTGACTTCAGATTCGAACTATCCGGTATAAACAATCAGTTAATAATATAAAATAATGAAGAAATACCTACCTGGCATTTGGCTCTGACTACCCATATCAAAAGCTATAAATAATTCGGAAACATTCTGACATCACACAATAGAAGTAGTCTGTCTGATACAAACACAAAGTCACATATCTGTTACTGTAAACGATACTCTGCTCTGATTTCCACTGTTTACAATAAAGTGTATTACACTGATTCACAATAACGGTAATATCACATCGAATTCTGAATAGAAAGAACTTATACAGATCTAGTGAGTTAAAAAAAAACTCATAACATAATAAATTCTGGCTGGCTGACCAAATCTTCATACTGCCCAGATCAACTGCTATATCTCATCTGCAAATAGAATATACTCCCAACCAATATAAAATGTCTCAAATACTGATTTAGAACAATAACAATACTCAGCAGATATACAGCAATACGAGAATAAGAAAATCAGAAGAAGACAATCTGCTCAAACCAGCTAATAAAATTCTGACATCTTTGACATTCTGCTAATTTTGATATTCCTGATACCGCATAATCTGAATATAAACCTGTATCAATAACTGCATTCGGATCCCTACCTGACCCAGTGCTGTATACAATAATCACAATTATCAGAATATTTAACCCAGTCTTCAAATATTCAATATAAACAATCAGATGCTGTGGATATATCCCGGAATCATAGATATAACAAGCATAATTCCTCAAAATACCCTTGAACACATAATCTGTCAATCTAGAAACAGAACTAAAATGTCTTCAAGAGAAATACACAATCAACTGGATTCGTTAGCCCATACTTTAATCTGTCAATTCTTTCAATTCTTTCTGATAGAGAACCCATCTGACATCTTATCTAAGAAAACACCAGTTAACTATGATATTAATATCAAATTTTAGGCTCGATTTCAGTGGATCTACTGAATACATAAGGATGCCATCTGTTCCTTTCTGTAATAATCGAGTCCTAAACCCTACAATTTCTGAGGATTTCTGGATCGAAAATCCTCATTTATCAACTAGATCGGGTCTAAATCTTATCATTTCTGGAACACGTTCTACGATATTTCTGTACTTGTTTAGCATATACATGTCAATAATGCAGTCCAAATCAGACAATTACAAGTACATCATAATCTAATCCAGTCCCATCCTCATCTAACTGTAGTATATAATATGTCACAGAAATTTCTGATATCAACATATTCCTCAACAGCCAAGGAATCAATACTACAGTATACACAGACCCAACAGATACAGCATATCTCCATACTACTCATTCACAGATACTCATAACGAATGCATTAGTATATATCAATACGTATGCAATATAATCATAAAAAAATGATACCTGTTGTAACTTCTGGGTCTGTTTTTCACGCATTGCCACCCGATGGTCCTGCTCCCCAGAATCTTTGGAAACCCTTCTGAGGACACACTCTAGCAAAATGCCCATGCTGTCCGCAGATATTGCATCTACCAGTCACTCCCTGGCATTGTTCGGTGGGATGTCTCCCTCCACACCTAGCGCAATAGACTCCAGTATAACTCGGACTGGAACCACTGGAACTGGAGGAACCACTGCCTAACTTCTTGAACTGTTTCTTCCGAGCTTTCAGCAAATCTTGCTTTCCACTCGTGCTGCCACGTTCAAATCTCGAAGGGGATTGTGGTGTCTGGGGTTGCTTCACACACAACCTCGTTAATTGTCGAATCAAACTCTCCTCTGCTCTCTTTGCTTTACTCAAGACATCAGCAAAGTGATAGGGTCGCTGTAGATTCATGAATGCAACTATCTCCGAATTCAATCCTCTAATGAATTGATTCACTACAGCTTCATCATCCCTAGCCATATGAGGAGCAAAACGCAACAGAGTAGAAAATTTAGCAGCATAATCATCAATATTCAATTGACCTTGACTTAAATTCTCAAACTCTTCTTTCTTGTCTTCTCGGTACGAGGCGGAGAAAAATCTTTGATAGAATTCAGTCTTGAAGACTTCCCACGTGATCACAGTACCACGTAGTGCTAATACTCTTTTGATTGTAATCCACCAACTTCTGGCAGCCTCTTGTAATCGGTGAAATACCAATTTAACTCTTTGGTCATCTGTACAATCCAGTAGATCAAACAATATCTCTATGTCCTCAACCCAGTGCTGACACGTTTCAGGCGTCTCTGTACCACTCAGAATCGGCGGCTGAAATAACTGAAATTCTGCCAACTTGGTTTCCATCGGAGTCGCTGACACATCTATCTGCGGTTCTGGTATATATGGCTGCTCATACGAAGTACTGCCTGTTTCCAAAATCCTTCGGGGAGGTACATCTGATTACCACAAACATTAATAACCCAATAATACAATGCTGTGCCAATCCTTTCTGATCATGATCATCTTACTGCTGATCATGAATCCGATATGATTCATACTCAAGAATACAGGATACCAATTTAAATCAAATAGTCAGGTAGCCATGTATCTTAAAGCAGTAACACATAGTCTCATGCTAGCACACAATGTCAATCAACATTAGAATCAATCTCATGCTAGCACCCACATGCAAGGAAAGAAAATTCATCTACCCCGCTCAATCTCTTCTATCTCAATCTAACTCAGTCTAAAAGATCTATCAGTTCTGACTATCTCAGTCTAAAAGATCTATATCTAAAAGAATCTATCACTAAAGGAACTATCGTCTCTGATTATCTTCTCCTCAAGGATCTATGGCTCTGATACCACCTGTTGTGGGGACCCGGACGCTAATCATGTTCTTATTGGGATTTAATAATCTGTTCTAATAAACAGGGTCTAAAAATTTTTCGTTTTAAGATATAACTGCGGAAGGTAATGGAATCTAAATACTATACATGTCTGTATAAAATACATTTCAGTATTAAAGTACAACAAGCTAATCTAAGGTTCAACTACTAAAGTCCAGTAATAAAACCAAGTCTACGGTAAGTCCGGAATCACCACGCTACACTCGTCTTCTCTCCTCATCATCTTGACCCTGATCCAGCCCCACCTGTTGTCATGCACACATACAAAACAAGACAACAGCCGGATAACTCCGGTGAGAAATAAATCCCAGTATAAAACATGGTAAACATGTATATACATAAAATAGTTCATGAAACATGCTGTAACATTCATAACAATGCCATAACCAGTCTATTTCTAAATCTGACTTCGATTCTACAATATATACGGTAGTAGAAACACCATATCTGAATCATATTCAATTCTAACAACATCATAAATTCAAATCTTGTCTAAACGTAATAAAACTTACGTCCTTGTGTAGCCTGCGTTGATAGTAACACAGTACCGAAGTCGGATTCCAATTCAGATAGACGGTTTACTCGCAAATCAATTTAAGAAAATAAGAACGAAGCTTTTTCCCTCAAAACCGATTTCTTCTCTCCAGCAATTCTGAGAAATTTCGATTCTTTACATATATATATATATATATATATATATATATATATATATATATATATATATATATATGTTTCATGCATGCAAGACAAGTGGCGTACTTCTTCACGCAGCACGTCTCGCGCATATGCGCGGCCACTACTCGCGCATATGCGCGAGACCTACTGTCTCGGCGAAACTGCTACTCGCGCATATGCGCCATTAATTCCGCGCATATGCGCCACCCCTTCTGGCCCTCCCGCGCATATGCGCCACTCTACTCGCGCATATGCGCCACTGGTTCTGGCCTTTCCGCGCATGTGCGCGCACTTACACCGCGCATGTGCGCCAAACTTTCTGGATTTCTCCCTTGGCTTCTCGCATGGCTCGCGCATATGCGCGTACACTTCTCGCGCATATGCGCGAGACCTTCGAGTCACGCACACGCAATATTCTTCCTTTCAAAATCTAACAAGAACGCGTCCCATCTATAAATATCTTGATTAATTCAATAAATCATTCCGAATTAATCTCAATTTACAGTAATCATATCCAAATCATTTCAGATTACGGTAATTAAATTCTTGGGCATTACACCTATCGAAGTCTATGTCACCCAAGACTGATGCAGAGATAGCGGCAATGACACGAATTCCGTATGCTTCGGCTATTGGTAGCATCATGTATGGGATGATATCTACACGTCCTAACGTGGCTTTTGCACTAAATGTAGTGAGTAGATATCCATCCAACCCTGTTCTTCCACACTGGAAAGCTGTGAAAGATATCCTCAAGTATTTGAGAAGTACCAATAAGTTGTTCTTGGTCTATGGGGGTGGAGAACTGAAATTGGAAGGCTATACCGACTCTAGCTTCCAAAGCGATGTTGATGACTCGAAGTCAACCTCCGGATTCATATTCATGCTCAATGGTGGTTCTGTCTCTTGGAAGAGTTCCAAGCAAGACAGTACTGCGGATTCCACCACTGAGGCAGAATACATTGCTGCATCGGCTGCAGCAAAGGAGGCTGTTTGGATTAGGAATTTCGTCCAAGAGTTGGGCGTCATTCCAAATGGAGTTGCTCATATCCCGGTGATGTGCGACAACACGGGAGCCATAGCTCAGGCGAAGGAGCCAAGGTCTCATCAGAAGTCCAAACACGTATTGAGAAAGTACCACATCCTCAGAGAGATCGTGGAACGAGGAGAAGTGTCGATCGACAAAGTCGGCTCCGCAGATAATGTTGTTGATCCACTAACTAAGCCTTTACCAGGACCATCATTCGAGAAGCATCACGAATCAATGGGTCTAAAGTATATGGGTAGTTGGCTCTAAGGCAAGTGGGAGATTGTTAGAGTAGGTGCACGTCGAGCCAAGTGTTGGCCGACTGTTCATGATGAAACTCTTTGTATAAACGATCTTTATTTTAATAATATTTGAATTTATTAATTTGGCGCATCTTTATCTTTATACCCATGCTAGTTGCATAGATAAAGTCCTTGAATATACAAATAGTAGAAAGAATATGAGATGCTCATATGATGAGTATCATGAAACTCATATTTAGAATACTGTATATTCTAAACCGTTCCTAGTCGATTCAGCCGCCACTAAGAAGGATAAAGGCCGCTCGAGTTAGAGACTAGTATCTGCGATGTGAGTACCATGTTTCATTGGTAGGGGACATTGTGATGTCCGAGCATGCAGATAGGTGCTCCTTGTAGAGTGCACTGAACAACCCTCTATAAAGGACTTTCCAAGTGGTTCTCACTTATCGAGTGGAAAAGTCCTAGTTTATGGTTGTACACCATTAGTCCTTATGACTCGGGACAACATTGAGACTCTATGTGCTAGCGTTTCACTTTGGCTTGTTTACCGACTCTTGTGAGGTCATCAGGTGGCAAGGTTGGGTGTTACGGCGAAACATATAGGAGTCGACGCATTGTAGCCGGGGATTCACCGCTTACCTACGGGTATGGATATCCTATGTGTTTTTCATGTATGTGTGGGTTGAAATCTCTGATCAGAGTATGGTGGTAATTATGAAAGGGGTTTCATAGATTACACCATCGATGCAACCACAACATGACACATAGTATCGATTCATTGACAACTCTCGATAAACCAATAGTTGTCGAATCGATCGGGATATATGAGTTGAAGGGACCGTACTGTACGCTAACCATAATTGAATGGTTCTTGCAGGCACTATCATGTGATACCTAGGGAATCACGTAAGCGATGCTGCTAGGCGTTTAACGTGATTGGTTGGGTACTATCAGACTTGAGTTCTGACGTTCTTATTATCAAGGAGTTGATAAGTAAGAATGGAGCAATTGGGGTATGCTCGAATAAGGACATGTTTAGTCCGAATCACATGGAGATGTGAACCCACGGCTAGTTGTATCAATGAACCATTGAGGGCCACACAAGTACTAGCTTTGTAAATCCCGATGAGAAGTAAAATAGTTCAATGTGTTGAACGGCTTGTAAATGTGTTTATAAGCGTAAATAAAAATAGAAGTATGACTTCTATGAGAGAAATATAAATTTTAATTAATGGAAATGTTCTTAGATTAAAATTTGGCCAAGTAAATAATGTATTTGAAAATTGTGATTTTCATAAACATTATTATGGACTTAATTAAATTAATTCAAGTGTTGAATTAATTAGACACTAGTGGGCCTAGTAGAGTCCAAATAATTAATTAATTCAAGTGTTGGATTAATTAAATAACATTGGGCCTTGTAGAGCCCAATTGAAAATAATTATTTAACTAGTGAGCTTGAGTAAAATCAAGTAAAGTCTAGTTGGGCTCAAAAATGTTTGAGACAATTAAAAGTACATGGGCCTTGCAAAAGTTGCAAGCCCACTATGGTTTGCATGCTTGGGAGGTGAAGGGGTGTGGATTATTTTTGAATAAAAAAATGCATGGCATGCTAGACAATTTTTCCACTTTTCACACAATCAAGAACACACTTCACTCTTCCTTGTCTCTCTCCTTGGCCGAAATTTTGACACCAAAATTCTCTCAATTTTTCTTGTTTTGTTCTTCAAGTGTTGGAGAATAAAAACCTTCTCATTGAAAAATCCTCTTGATTTTTCTAGTGCAAATCAAAAGGGGTTTTACCTTGCTAGTGGTGGGCCTTATTTTGAAGGAGGAGGAGAGCTTGTAGATTTTCATCCCTTCCAAGAGCTTAGTTGCTTGTCAACTAAGTTGGTGCCATCATCAACCTTGTGAGGTTGATAGGTAATAACTTCCTTACACCCTATGTATGTTATGGTGTTTAAAATGTAAATCTTGCACAAAAATGAGGTGGCCGAAAATTTCATGCTTAAATTTAAAATTTTTGACTTCCGTTGCGCTTCCGGCCACCGTAACCGGTCCGCTTTCAATTATTGTTTTCTACTACTTGTCATCCTCAAACTGATGGACAAACTGAAGTTGTCAATAGAACGTTGGGAACACTTTTGCGTGCTATTCTTAAAAAGAACTTGGATTGACATTTCTATGGACTTTATTTTGGGGTTGCCTAGGACTAGGGGAGGGATTCTATTTTTGTTGTTGTGGATAGATTCTCTAAAATGGCACATTTTATAGCTTGTCATAAAACTGATGATGCTTCAAACATTGCGGATTTGTTCTTTACAAAAGTCGTTAGGTTGAATGGCATGCCTAGGACTATTGATTCTGGCCGCGATGTTAAATTCTTGAGTTACTTTTGGAATACTTTATGGGCTAACTTGGCACAAAATTGTTGTTTTCTACTACTTGTCATCCTCAAACGGATGGACAAACTGAAGTTGTCACTAGAACATTGGGAACACTTTTGCGTGCTATTCTTAAAAAGAACTTGGATTGACATTTCTAGGGACTTTATTTTGGGGTTGCCTAGGACTAAGAAGGGGGGGATTCTATTTCTGTTGTTGTGGATAGATTCTCTAAGATGGCACATTTTATAGCTTGAAATAAAACCGATGATGCTTCAAACATTGCGGATTTGTTCTTTAGAGAAGTCGTTAGGTTGCATGGCATGCCTAGGACTATTGTTTCTGGTCGCGACGTTAAATTCTTGAGTTACTTTTGGAATACTTTATGGGCTAAACTTGGCACAAAATTTTTGTTTTCTACTACATGTCTTCCTCAAACGGATGGACAAACTGAAGTTGTAACTAGAACTTTAGGAACACTTTTGCGTGCTATTCTTAAAAAGAACTTGGATTGACATTTCTATGGACTTTATTTTGGGGTTGCCTAGGACTAAGAAGGGGAGGGATTCTATTTTTGTTGTTGTGGATAGATAGTCTAAAATGGCACATTTTATAGCTTTTCATAAAACCGATGATGCTTCAAACATTGCGGATTTGTTATTTAGAGAAGTCGTTAGGTTGCATGACATGCCTAGGACTATTGTTTCTGGTCGCGATGTTAAATTCTCGAGTTACTTTTGGAAGACTTTATGGGCTAAACTTGGCACAAAATTGTTGTTTTCCACTACTTGTCATCCTCAAACGGATGGACAAACTGAAGTTGTCAATAGAACTTTGGGAACACTTTTACGCGCTATTCTTAAAAAGAACTTGGATTGAAATTTCTATGGATTTTATTTTGGGTTGCCTAGGACTAAGAAGGGGAGGGATTCTATTTTTGTTGTTGTGGATAGATTCTCTAAGATGGCACATTTTATAGCTTGCCGATGACACTTCAAACATTGCAGATTTGTTCTTTAGAGAAGTCGTTAGGTTGAATGGCATGCCTAGGACTATTGATTCTGGTCGCGATGTTAAATTCTTGAGTTACTTTTGGAATACTTTATGGGCTAAACTTGGCACAAAATTGTTGTTTTCTACTACTTGTCATCCTCAAACGGATGGACAAACTGAAGTTGTCACTAGAACATTGGGAACACTTTTGCGTGCTATTCTTAAAAAGAACTTGGATTGACATTTCTTGGGACTTTATTTTGGGGTTGCCTAGGACTAAGAAGGGGTGGATTCTATTTCTGTTGTTGTGGATAGATTCTCTAAGATGGCACATTTTATAGCTTGACATAGAACCGATGATGCTTCAAACATTGCGGATTTGTTCTTTAGAGAAGTCGTTATGTTGCCTGGCATGCCTAGGACTATTGTTTCTGGTCGCGATGTTAAATTCTTGAGTTACTATTGGAATACTTTATGGGCTAAACTTGGCACAAAATTGTTTTTTTCTACTACTTGTCTTCCTCAAACGGATGGACAAACTGAATTTGTCACTAGAACTTTGGGAACACTTTTGCGTGCTATTTTTAAAAAGAACTTGGATTGACATTTCTATGGACTTTATTTTGGGGTTGCCTAGGACTAAGAAGGGGAGGGATTCTATTTTTGTTGTTGTGGATAGATTGTCTAAATTGGCACATTTTATAGCTTTTCATAAAACCGATGATGCTTCAAACATTGCGGATTTGTTCTTTAGAGAAGTCGTTAGGTTGCATGACATGCCTAGGACTATTGTTTCTGGTCACGATGTTAAATTCTCGAGTTACTTTTGGAAGACTTTATGGGCTAAACTTGGCACAAAATTGTTGTTTTCCACTACTTGTCATCCTCAAACGGATGGACAAATTGAAGTTGTCAATAGAACTTTGGGAACACTTTTACGTGCTATTCTTAAAAGAACTTGGATTGACATTTCTATGGATTTTATTTTGGGTTGCCTAGGACTAAGAAGGGGAGGGATTCTATTTTTATTGTTGTGGATAGATTCTCTAAGATGGCACATTTTATTGCTTGCCGATGACACCTCAAACATTGCGGATTATTTCTTTAGAGAAGTCGTTAGGTTGCATGGCATGCCTAGGACTATTGATTCTGGTCGCGATGTTAAATTCTTGAGTTACTTTTGGATTACTTTATGGGCTAAACTTGACACAAAATTGTTATTTTCTACTACTTTTCATCCTCAAACGGATGGACAAACTGAAAATGTCACTAGAACATTGGGAACACTTTTGCGTGCTATTCTTAAAAAGAACTTGGATTGAAATTTCTAGGGAGTTTATTTTGGGGTTGCCTAGGACTAAGAAGGGGGGATTCTATTTCTGTTGTTATGGATAGATTCTATAAGATGGCACCTTTTATAGCTTGTCATAAAACCGATGATGCTTCAAACATTGCGGATTTGTTCTTTAGAGAAGTCGTTAGGTTGCATGGCATGCCTAGGACTATTGTTTCTGGTCGCGATGTTAAATAATTGAGTTATTTTTGGAATACTTTATGGGCTAAACTTGGCACAAAATTGTTGTTTTCTACTACTTGTCTTCCTCAAACGGATGGACAAACTGAAGTTGTCACTAGAACTTTGGGAACACTTTTACGTGCTATTCTTAAAAAGAACTTGGATTGACACTTCTATTGACTTTATTTTGGGGTTGCCTAGGACTAAGAAGGGAGGGATTCTATTTTTGTTGTTGTGGATAGATTGTCTAAAATGGCACATTTTATAGCTTTTCATAAAACCGATGATGCTTCAAACATTGCGTATTGGTTCTTTTGAGAAGTCGCTAGGTTGCATGACATGCCTAGGACTATTGTTTCTGGTCGCGATGTTAAATTCTCGAGTTACTTTTGGAAGACTTTCTGGGCTAAACTTGGCACAAAATTGTTGTTTTCCACTACTTCTCATCCTCAAACGGATGGACAAAATGAAGTTGTCAATAGAACTTTGGGAACACTTTTACGTGCTATTCTTAAAAAGAACTTGGATTAACATTTCTATGGATTTTATATTGGGTTGTCTAGGACTAAGAAGGGGAGGGATTCTATTTTTGTTGTTGTGGATAGATTCTCTAAGATGGCACATTTTATAGCTTGTCATAAAACCGATGACGCTTCAAACATTGCAGATTTGTTCTTTAGAGAAGTCGTTAGGTTGCATGGCATGCCTAGGAATATTGATTCTGGTCGAGATGTTAAATTATTGGGTTACTTTTGGAATACTTTATGGGCTAAAATTGGCACAAAATTGTTGTTTTCTACTACTTGTCATCCTCAAACTGATGGACAAACTGAAGTTGTCAATAGAACGTTGGGAACACTTTTGCGTGCTATTCTTAAAAAGAACTTGGATTGACATTTCTATGGACTTTATTTTGGGGTTGCCTAGGACTAAAAAGAGAAGGGATTCTATTTTTGTTGTTGTGGATAGATTCTCTAAGATGGCACATTTTATAGCTTGTCATAAAACCGATGACGCTTCAAAAATTGCGGATTTGTTCTTTAGAAAAGTCGTTAGGTTGAATGGCATGCCTAGGACTATTGATTCTGGTCGCGATGTTAAATTCTTGGGTTACTTTTGGAATACTTTATGGGCTAAAATTGGCACAAAATTGTTGTTTTCTACTACTTGTCATCCTCAAACTGATGGACAAACTGAAGTTGTCAATAGAACGTTGGGAACACTTTTGCGTGCTATTCTTAAAAAGAACTTGGATTGACATTTCTATGGACTTTATTTTGGGGTTGCCTAGGACTAAAAAGAGAAGGGATTCTATTTTTGTTGTTGTGGATAGATTCTCTAAGATGGCACATTTTATAGCTTGTCATAAAACCGATGATGCTTCAAAAATTGCGGATTTGTTCTTTAGAAAAGTCGTTAGGTTGAATGGCATGCCTAGGACTATTGATTCTGGTCGCGATGTTAAATTCTTGGGTTACTTTTGGAATACTTTATGGGTTAAACTTGGCACAAAATTGTTGTTTTCTACTACTTGTCATCCTCAAACGGATGGACAAACTTAAGTTGTCACTAGAACTTTGGGAACACTTTTGAGTGCTATTCTTAAAAGAACTTGGATTGACATTTCTATGGACTTTATTTTGGGGTTGCCTAGGACTAAGAAGGGGAGGGATTCAATTTTTGTTGTTGTGGATAGATTCTCTAAGATGGCACATTTTATAGCTTGTCATAAAACCGATGATGCTTCAAAAATTGCGGATTTGTTCTTTAGAAAAGTCGTTAGGTTGAATGGCATGCCTAGGACTATTGATTCTGGTCGCGATGTTAAATTCTTGAGTTAGTTTTGGAATACTTTATGGGCTAAACTTGGCACAAAATTGTTGTTTTCCACTACTTCTCATCCTCAAACGGATGGACAAACTGAAGTTGTCACTAGAACTTTGGGAACACTTTTGCGTGCTATTCTTAAAAAGAACTTGGATTGATATTTCTAGGGACTTTATTTTGGGGTTGCCTAGGACTAAGAAGGGGAGGGATTCTATTTTTGTTGTTGTGGATAGATTCTCTAAGATGGCACATTTTATAGCTTGTCATAAAACCGATGATGATTCAAACATTGCGGATTTGTTCTTTAGAGAAGTCATTAGGTTGCATGGCATGCCTAGGACTATTGTTTCTGGTCGTGATGGTAAATTCTTGAGTTACTTTTGGAAGACTTTATGGGCTAAACTTGGCACAAAATTGTGTTTTCTACTACTTGTCATCCTCAAACGGATGGACAAACTGAAGTTGTCAATAGAACTTTGGGAACACTTTTGCGTAATATTCTTAAAAAGAACTTGGATTGACATTTCTATGGACTTTATTTTGGGGTTTCCTAGGACTAAGAAGGGGAGGGATTCTATTTTTGTTGTTGTGGATAGATTCTCTAAGATGGCACATTTTATAGCTTGTCATAAAACCGATGATGCTTCAAACATGACGGATTTGTTCTTTAGAGATATCTTTAGGTTGCATGGCATGCCTAGGACTATTGATTCTGGTCGTGATGTTAAATTCTTGAGTTACTTTTGGAATACTTTATGGGTTAAACTTGGCACAAAATTGTTGTTTTCCACTACTTGTCATCCTCAAACGGATGGACAAACTGAAGTTGTCAATAGAACTTTGGGAACACTTTTACGTGCTATTCTTAAAAAGAACTTGGATTAACATTTCTATGGATTTTATATTGGGTTGTCTAGGACTAAGAAGGGGAGGGATTCTATTTTTGTTGTTGTGGATAGATTCTCTAAGATGGCACATTTTATAGCTTGTCATAAAACCGATGACGCTTCAAACATTGCAGATTTGTTCTTTAGAGAAGTCGTTAGGTTGCATGGCATGCCTAGGAATATTGATTCTGGTCGAGATGTTAAATTCTTGGGTTACTTTTGGAATACTTTATGGGCTAAACTTGGCACAAAATTGTTGTTTTCTACTACTTGTCATCCTCAAACTGATGGACAAACTGAAGTTGTCAATAGAACGTTGGGAAGACTTTTGCGTGCTATTCTTAAAAAGAACTTGGATTGACATTTCTATGGACTTTATTTTGGGGTTGCCTAGGACTAAAAAGAGAAGGGATTCTATTTTTGTTGTTGTGGATAGATTCTCTAAGATGGCACATTTTATAGCTTGTCATAAAACCGATGATGCTTCAAAAATTGCGGATTTGTTCTTTAGAAAAGTCGTTAGGTTGAATGGCATGCCTAGGACTATTGATTCTGGTCGCGATGTTAAATTCTTGGGTTACTTTTGGAATACTTTATGGGTTAAACTTGGCACAAAATTGTTGTTTTCTACTACTTGTCATCCTCAAACGGATGGACAAACTGAAGTTGTCACTAGAACTTTGGGAACACTTTTGCGTGCTATTCTTAAAAGAACTTGGATTGACATTTCTATGGACTTTATTTTGGGGTTGCCTAGGACTAAGAAGGGGAGGGATTCTATTTTTGTTGTTGTGGATAGATTCTCTAAGATGGCACATTTTATAGCTTGTCATAAAACCGATGATGCTTCAAAAATTGCGGATTTGTTCTTTAGAAAAGTCGTTAGGTTGAATGGCATGCCTAGGACTATTGATTCTGGTCGCGATGTTAAATTCTTGAGTTAGTTTTGGAATACTTTATGGGCTAAACTTGGCACAAAATTGTTGTTTTCCACTACTTCTCATCCTCCAACGGATGGACAAACTGAAGTTGTCACTAGAACTTTGGGAACACTTTTGCGTGCTATTCTTAAAAAGAACTTGGATTGACATTTCTAGGGACTTTATTTTGGGGTTGCCTAGGACTAAGAAGGGGAGGGATTCTATTTTTGTTGTTGTGGATAGATTCTCTAAGATGGCACATTTTATAGCTTGTCATAAAACCGATGATGATTCAAACATTGCGGATTTGTTCTTTAGAGAAGTCATTAGGTTGCATGGCATGCCTAGGACTATTGTTTCTGGTCGTGATGGTAAATTCTTGAGTTACTTTTGGAAGACTTTATGGGCTAAACTTGGCACAAAATTGTGTTTTCTACTACTTGTCATCCTCAAACGGATGGACAAACTGAAGTTGTCAATAGAACTTTGGGAACACTTTTGCGTGCTATTCTTAAAAAGAACTTGGATTGACATTTCTATGGACTTTATTTTGGGGTTTCCTAGGACTAAGAAGGGGAGGGATTCTATTTTTGTTGTTGTGGATAGATTCTCTAAGATGGCACATTTTATAGCTTGTCATAAAACCGATGATGCTTCAAACATGACGGATTTGTTCTTTAGAGATATCTTTAGGTTGCATGGCATGCCTAGGACTATTGATTCTGGTCGCGATGTTAAATTCTTGAGTTACTTTTGGAATACTTTATGGGTTAAACTTGGCACAAAATTGTTGTTTTCTACTATTTGTCATCCTCAAACGGATGGACAAACTGAAGTTGTCACTAGAACTTTGGGAACACTTTTGCGTGCTATTCTTAAAAAGAACTAGGATTGACATTTCTAGGGACTTTATTTTGGGGTTGCCTAGGACTAAGAAGGGGGGGATTCTATTTCTGTTGTTATGGATAGATTCTCTAAGATGACACATTTTATAGCTTGTCATAAAACCGATGATGCTTCAAACAGTGCGGATTTTTCTTTAGAGAAGTCGTTAGGTTGCATGGCATGCCTAGGACTATTGTTTCTGGTCGCGATGTTAAATAATTGAGTTACTTTTGGAATACTTTATGAGCTAAACTTGGCACAAAATTGTTGTTTTCTACTACTTGTCTTCCTCAAACGGATGGACAAACTGAAGTTTTCACTAGAACTTTGGGAACACTTTTACGTGCTATTCTTAAAAAGAAATTGGATTGACACTTCTATGGACTTTATTTTGGGGTTGCCTAGGACTAAGAAGGGGAGGGATTCTATTTTTGTTGTTGTGGACAGATTGTCTAAAATGGCACATTTTATAGCTTTTCATAAAATCGATGATGCTTCAAACATTGCGGATTTGTTCTTTAGAGAATTCGTTAGGTTGCATGACATGCCTAGGACTATTGTTTCTGATCGCGATGTTAAATTCTCGAGTTACTTTTGGAATACTTTATGGGCTAAACTTGGCACAAAATTGTTGTTTTCCACTACTTGTCATCCTCAAACGGATGTACAAATTGAAGTTGTCAATAGAACTTTGGGAACACTTTTACGTGCTATTCTTAAAAAGAACTTGGATTGACATTTCTATGGATTTTATTTTCGGTTGCCTAGGACTAAGAAGGGGAGGGATTCTATTTTTATTGTTGTGGATAGATTCTCTAAGATGGCACATTTTATAGCTTGTCGACGACACTTCAAACATTGCGGATTTATTCTTTAGAGAAGTCGTTAGGTTGCATGGCATGCCTAGGACTATTGATTCTGGTCGCGATGTTAAATTCTTGAGTTACTTTTGGAATACTTTATGGGCTAAACTTGGCACAAAATTGTTGTTTTCTACTACTTGTCATCCTCAAACGGATGGACAAACTGAAGTTGTCACTAGAACATTGGGAACACTTTTGCGTGCTATTCTTAAAAAGAACTTGGATTGACATTTCTAGGAACTTTATTTTGGGGTTGCCTAGGACTAAGAAGGGGGGGATTCTATTTCTGTTGTTGTGGATAGATTCTCTAAGATGGCACATTTTATAGCTTGACATAAAACCGATGATGCTTCAAACATTGCTGATTTGTTCTTTAGAGAAGTCGTTAGGTTGCATGGCATGCCTAGGACTATTGATTCTGGTCGCGATGTTAAATTCTTGGGTTACTTTTGGAATACTTTATGGGCTAAACTTGGCACAAAATTGTTGTTTTCTACTACTTGTCATCCTCAAACTGATGGACAAACTGAAGTTGTCAATAGAACGTTGGAAGCACTTTTGCGTGCTATTCTTGAAAAGAACTTGGATTGACATTTCTATGGACTTCATTTTGGGGTTGCCTAGGACTAAGAAGGGGAGGGATTCTATTTTTGTTGTTGTGGATAGATTCTCTAAAATGGCACATTTTATAGCTTGTCATAAAACCGATGATGCTTCAAACATTGCGGATTTGTTCTTTAGAAAAGTCATTAGGTTGAATGGCATGCCTAGGACTATTGATTCTGGTCGCGATGTTAAATTTTTGAGTTACTTTTGGAATACTTTATGGGCTAAACTTGGCACAAAATTGTTGTTTTCTACTACTTGTCATCCTCAAACGGATGGACAAACTGAAGTTGTCAATAGAACTTTGGGAACACTTTTGCGTGCTATTCTTAAAAAGAACTTGGATTGACATTTCTATGGACTTTATTTTGGGGTTGCCTAGGACTAAGAAGTAGAGGGATTCTATTTTTGTTGTTGTGGATAGATTGTCTAAAATGGCACATTTTATAGATTTTCATAAAACCGATGATGCTTCAAACATTGCGGATTTGTTCTTTAGAGAAGTCGTTAGGTTGCATGACATGCCTAGGACTATTGTTTCTGGTCGCGATGTTAAATTCTCGAGTTACTTTTGGAAGACTTTATGGGCTAAACTTGGCACAAAATGGTTGTTTTCCACTACTTGTCATCCTCAAACGGATGGACAAACTGAAGTTGTCAATAGAACTTTGGGAACACTTTTACGTGCTATTCTTAAAAAGAACTTGGATTAACATTTCTATGGATTTTATATTGGGTTGTCTAGAACTAAGAAGGGGAGGGATTCTATTTTTGTTGTTGTGGATAGATTCTCTAAGATGGCACATTTTATAGCTTGTCATAAAACCGATGACGCTTCAAACATTGCAGATTTGTTCTTTAGAGAAGTCGTTAGGTTGCATGGCATGCCTAGGAATATTGATTCTGGTCGAGATGTTAAATTCTTGGGTTACTTTTGGAATACTTTATGGGCTAAACTTGGCACAAAATTGTTGTTTTCTACTACTTGTCATCCTCAAACTGATGGACAAACTGAAGTTGTCAATAGAACGTTGGGAAGACTTTTGCGTGCTATTCTTAAAAAGAACTTGGATTGACATTTCTATGGACTTTATTTTGGGGTTGCCTAGGACTAAAAAGAGAAGGGATTCTATTTTTGTTGTTGTGGATAGATTCTCTAAGATGGCACATTTTATAGCTTGTCATAAAACCGATGATGCTTCAAAAATTGCGGATTTGTTCTTTAGAAAAGTCGTTAGGTTGAATGGCATGCCTAGGACTATTGATTCTGGTCGCGATGTTAAATTCTTGGGTTACTTTTGGAATACTTTATGGGTTAAACTTGGCACAAAATTGTTGTTTTCTACTACTTGTAATCCTCAAACGGATGGACAAACTGAAGTTGTCACTAGAACTTTGGGAACACTTTTGCGTGCTATTCTTAAAAGAACTTGGATTGACATTGCTATGGACTTTATTTTGGGGTTGCCTAGGACTAAGAAGGGGAGGGATTCTATTTTTGTTGTTGTGGATAGATTCTCTAAGATGGCACATTTTATAGCTCGTCATAAAACCGATGATGCTTCAAAAATTGCGGATTTGTTCTTTAGAAAAGTCGTTAGGTTGAATGGCATGCCTAGGACTATTGATTCTGGTCGCGATGTTAAATTCTTGAGTTAGTTTTGGAATACTTTATGGGCTAAACTTGGCACAAAATTGTTGTTTTCCACTACTTCTCATCCTCCAATGGATGGACAAACTGAAGTTGTCACTAGAACTTTGGGAACACTTTTGCGTGCTATTCTTAAAAAGAACTTGGATTGACATTTCTAGGGACTTTATTTTGGGGTTGCCTAGGACTAAGAAGGGGAGGGATTCTATTTTTGTTGTTGTGGATAGATTCTCTAAGATGGCACATTTTATAGCTTGTCATAAAACCGATGATGATTCAAACATTGCGGATTTGTTCTTTAGAGAAGTCATTAGGTTGCATGGCATGCCTAGGACTATTGTTTCTGGTCGTGATGGTAAATTCTAGAGTTACTTTTGGAAGACTTTATGGGCTAAACTTGGCACAAAATTGTGTTTTCTACTACTTGTCATCCTCAAACGGATGGACAAACTGAAGTTGTCAATAGAACTTTGGGAACACTTTTGCGTGCTATTCTTAAAAAGAACTTGGATTGACATTTCTATGGACTTTATTTTGGGGTTTCCTAGGACTAAGAAGGGGAGGGATTCTATTTTTGTTGTTGTGGATAGATTCTCTAAGATGGCACATTTTATAGCTTGTCATAAAACCGATGATGCTTCAAACATGACGGATTTGTTCTTTAGAGATATCTTTAGGTTGCATGGCATGCCTAGGACTATTGATTCTGGTCGCGATGTTAAATTCTTGAGTTACTTTTGGAATACTTTATGGGTTAAACTTGGCACAAAATTGTTGTTTTCTACTATTTGTCATCCTCAAACGGATGGACAAACTGAAGTTGTCACTAGAACTTTGGGAACACTTTTGCGTGCTATTCTTAAAAAGAACTAGGATTGACATTTCTAGGGACTTTATTTTGGGGTTGCCTAGGACTAAGAAGGGGGGGATTCTATTACTGTTGTTATGGATAGATTCTCTAAGATGACACATTTTATAGCTTGTCATAAAACCGATGATGCTTCAAACAGTGCGGATTTTTCTTTAGAGAAGTCGTTAGGTTGCATGGCATGCCTAGGACTATTGTTTCTGGTCGCGATGTTAAATAATTGAGTTACTTTTGGAATACTTTATGAGCTAAACTTGGCACAAAATTGTTGTTTTCTACTACTTGTCTTCCTCAAACGGATGGACAAACTGAAGTTTTCACTAGAACTTTGGGAACACTTTTACGTGCTATTCTTAAAAAGAAATTGGATTGACACTTCTATGGACTTTATTTTGGGGTTGCCTAGGACTAAGAAGGGGAGGGATTCTATTTTTGTTGTTGTGGACAGATTGTCTAAAATGGCACATTTGATAGCTTTTCATAAAACCGATGATGCTTCAAACATTGCGGATTTGTTCTTTAGAGAATTCGTTAGGTTGCATGACATGCCTAGGACTATTGTTTCTGATCGCGATGTTAAATTCTCGAGTTACTTTTGGAAGACTTTATGGGCTAAACTTGGCACAAAATTGTTGTTTTCCACTACTTGTCATCCTCAAACGGATGGACAAACTGAAGTTGTCAATAGAACTTTGGGAACACTTTTACGTGCTATTCTTAAAAAGAACTTGGATTGACATTTCTATGGATTTTATTTTGGGTTGCCTAGGACTAAGAAAGGAAGGGATTCTATTTTTATTGTTGTGGATAGATTCTCTAACATGGCACATTTTATAGCTTGCCGATGACACTTCAAACATTGCGGATTTGTTCTTTAGAGAAGTCGTTAGGTTGAATGGCATGCTTAGGACTATTGATTCTGGTCGCGATGTTAAATTCTTGAGTTACTTTTGGAATACTTTATGGGCTACACTTGGCACAAAATTGTTGTTTTCTACTACTTGTCATCCTCAAACGGATGGACAAACTGAAGTTGTCACTAGAACATTGAGAACACTTTTGCGTGCTATTCTTAAAAAGAACTATGATTGACATTTCTAGGGACTTTATTTTGGGGTTGCCTAGGACTAAGAAGGGGGGATTCAATTTCTGTTGTTGTGGATAGATTCTCTAAGATGGCACATTTTATAGCTTGACATAAAACCGATGATGCTTCAAACATTGCGGATTTGTTCTTTAGAGAAGTCGTTAGGTTGCATGTCATGCCTAGGACTATTGTTTCTGGTCGCGATGTTAAATTCTTGAGTTACTTTTGGAATACTTTATGGGCTAAACTTGGCACAAAATTGTTGTTTTCTACTACTTGTCTTCCTCGAACAGATGGACAAACTGAAGTTGTCACTAGAACTTTGGGAATACTTTTGCGTGCTATTCTTAAAAAGAACTTGGATTGACATTTCTATGGACTTTATTTTGGGGTTGCCTAGGACTAAGAAGGGGAGGGATTCTATTTTTGTTGTTGTGGATAGATTGTCTAAAATGGCACATTTTATAGCTTTTCATAAAACCGATGATGCTTCAAACATTGCGGATTTGTTCTTTAGAGAAGTCGTTAGGTTGCATGACATGCCTAAGACTATTGTTTCTGGTCGCGATGTTAAATTCTCGAGTTACTTTTGGAATACTTTATGGGCTAAACTTGGCACAAAATTGTTGTTTTCCACTACTTGTCATCCTCAAACGGATGTACAAACTGAAGTTGTCAATAGAACTTTGGGAACACTTTTACGTGCTATTCTTAAAAAGAACTTGGATTGACATTTCTATGGATTTTATTTTCGGTTGCCTAGGACTAAGAAGGGGAGGGATTCTATTTTTATTGTTGTGGATAGATTCTCTAAGATGGCACATTTTATAGCTTGTCGACGACACTTCAAACATTGCGGATTTATTCTTTAGAGAAGTCGTTAGGTTGCATGGCATGCCTAGGACTATTGATTCTGGTCGCGATGTTAAATTCTTGAGTTACTTTTTGAATACTTTATGGGCTAAACTTGGCACAAAATTGTTGTTTTCTACTACTTGTCATCCTCAAACGGATGGACAAACTGAAGTTGTCACTAGAACATTGGGAACACTTTTGCGTGCTATTCTTAAAAAGAACTTGGATTGACATTTCTAGGAACTTTATTTTGGGGTTGCCTAGGACTAAGAAGGGGGGGATTCTATTTCTGTTGTTGTGGATAGATTCTCTAAGATGGCACATTTTATAGCTTGACATAAAACCGATGATGCTTCAAACATTGCTGATTT
Organism: Primulina eburnea; assembly: GCF_022965805.1. Lineage (NCBI taxonomy): Eukaryota > Viridiplantae > Streptophyta > Magnoliopsida > Lamiales > Gesneriaceae > Primulina > Primulina eburnea. Next base: position 25,463,005 of record NC_133108.1, on the reverse strand, counting down.
GTTCTTTAGAGAAGTCGTTAGGTTGCATGGCATGCCTAGGACTATTGATTCTGGTCGCGATGTTAAATTCTTGGGTTACTTTTGGAATACTTTATGGGCTAAACTTGGCACAAAATTGTTGTTTTCTACTACTTGTCATCCTCAAACTGATGGACAAACTGAAGTTGTCAATAGAACGTTGGAAGCACTTTTGCGTGCTATTCTTGAAAAGAACTTGGATTGACATTTCTATGGACTTCATTTTGGGGTTGCCTAGGACTAAGAAGGGGAGGGATTCTATTTTTGTTGTTGTGGATAGATTCTCTAAAATGGCACATTTTATAGCTTGTCATAAAATCGATGATGCTTCAAACATTGCGGATTTGTTCTTTAGAAAAGTCGTTAGGTTGAATGGCATGCCTAGGACTATTGATTCTGGTCGCGATGTTAAATTTTTGAGTTACTTTTGGAATACTTTATGGGCTAAACTTGGCACAAAATTGTTGTTTTCTATTACTTGTCATCCTCAAACGGATGGACAAACTGAAGTTGTCAATAGAACTTTGGGAACACTTTTGCGTGCTATTCTTAAAAAGAACTTGGATTGACATTTCTATGGACTTTATTTTGGGGTTGCCTAGGACTAAGAAGTAGAGGGATTCTATTTTTGTTGTTGTGGATAGATTGTCTAAAATGGCACATTTTATAGATTTTCATAAAACCGATGATGCTTCAAACATTCCGGATTTGTTCTTTAGAGAAGTCGTTAGGTTGCATGACATGCCTAGGACTATTGTTTCTGGTCGCGATGTTAAATTCTCGAGTTACTTTTGGAAGACTTTATGGGCTAAACTTGGCACAAAATGGTTGTTTTCCACTACTTGTCATCCTCAAACGGATGGACAAACTGAAGTTGTCAATAGAACTTTGGGAACACTTTTACGTGCTATTCTTAAAAAGAACTTGGATTGACATTTCTATGGATTTTATTTTGGGTTGCCTAGGACTAAGAAGGGGAGGGATTCTATTTTTATTGTTGTGGATAGATTCTCTAAGATGGCACATTTTATAGCTTGCCGATGACACTTCAAACATTGCGGATTTGTTCTTTAGAGAAGTCGTTAGGTTGCATGGCATGCCTAGGACTATTGTTTTTGGTCGCGATGTTAAATTCTCGAGTTACTTTTGGAAGACTTTATGAGTTAAACTTGGCACAAAATAGTTGTTTTCCACTACTTGTCATCCTCAAACGGATGGACAAACTGAAGTTGTCAATAGAACTTTGGGAACACTTTTACGTGCTATTCTTAAAAAGAACTTGGATTGACATTCCTATGGATTTTATTTTGGGTCGCCTAGGACTAAGAAGGGGAGGGATTCTATTTTTGTTGTTGTGGATAGATTCTCTAAAATGGCACATTTTATAGCTTGTCATAAAACCGATGATGCTTCAAACATTGCGGATTTGTTCTTTAGAGAAGTCGTTAGGTTGCATGACATGCCTAGGACTATTGTTTCTGGTCGAGATGTTAAATTCTCGAGTTACTTTTGGAAGACTTTATGAGTTAAACTTGGCACAAAATAGTTGTTTTCCACTACTTGTCATCCTCAAACGGAAGGACAAACTGAAGTTGTCAATAGAACTTTGGGAACACTTTTACGTGCTATTCTTAAAAAGAACTTGGATTGACATTCCTATGGATTTTATTTTGGGTCGCCTAGGACTAAGAAGGGGAGGGATTCTATTTTTGTTGTTGTGGATAGATTCTCTAAGATGGCACATTTTATAGCTTGCCGATGACACTTCAAACATTGCGGATTTGTTCTTTAGAGAAGTCGTTAGGTTGCATGGCATGCCTAGGAATATTGATTCTGGTCGCGATGTTAAATTCTTGAGTTACTTTTGGATTACTTTATGGTCTAAACTTGGCACAAAATTGTCGTTTTCTACTACTTTTCATCCTCAAACGGATGGACAAACTGAAGTTGTCACTAGAACATTGGGAACACTTTTGCGTGCTATTCTTAAAAAGAACTTGGATTGACATTTCTAGGGACTTTATTTTGGGGTTGCCTAGGACTAAGAAGGGGGGATTCTATTTCTGTTGTTGTGGATAAATTCTGTAAGATGGCACATTTTATAGCTTGACATAAAACCGATGATGCTTCAAACATTGCTGATTTGTTCTTTAGAGAAGTCGTTAGGTTGAATGGCATGCCTAGGACTATTGAATCTGGTCGCGATGTTAAATTCTTGAGTTACTTTTAGAATACTTTATGGGTTAAACTTGGCACAAAATTGTTGTTTTCTACTAAACCAAGTCTTCTACAAGTCCGGAATCACCACGCTAACTCGTCTTCTCTCATCGTCATCTCGACCCTGATCCAGCCCCACCTGTTGTCATGCACACATACAAAACAAGACAACAGCCGGATAACTTCGGTGAGAATAAATCCCAGTATAACACATGGTAAACATGCGTATACACATAATGATTCATGGAACATGCTGTCATGAATAAAAGCAAAGACAATAGTAATAGATTTCATCATCTATGAACTCTAATCTAACTAAACATGCAATTCAAATCAGATAAACATGCATGTAAATAATCTAAATCATGAAACATGCTGTCATGACTGAAAGTACTAACAATAGGTTCCATAGTCTATGAAACCAATTCATCTACGCATGTTGTTCTAATCAAATCATGTCTAGACTTGACTGAACTATAACTCTAGGGATCCCGTGATGAATAAGACGTCAATGCCTGTTACCTACTCAACCGATCGTGGTAACCGTACGTCTTATTCCTAGACTTCGGTTCGAGCTGTATCAACGGCTGGCAATAGGAGTAATACCTGCTCCTAAGTTGAGATACACCGAACGTCTAGAAGTCTGACAATGACTGTGAAGACTTTTCTATCTTAAATGCAATGAATAACAATCTGTAAACAAAGCATAATCATATTCATAACTGAATATCACAATTATCTTACATGCTTGAATACAATTCTATAATCAAAGCATAATCAGGTAACAATATAACCAATAATCTAGTATGTGATTTTATTGGGAAACTCAAAATGATATCTCATTTGAGTTGTGGCTTCCCGAATATCACATGAATTATACCTTTGTCGTCCCTATCTGACGAAGACGATGACCTGTATTCAACTCTGTCCATATCAAATCTGAAATGACAATATCGAATACACTGGGTCAGTGAATAACTCAATACACAATATGTTCTGATCAATACTCAAATCAGTATACAATCTGATCCATATCAATAATATCACAATCTAATCGAAGTCATATCTGAATCTGATTAATCTAAATCAACTGATGTTTCGACAGCATAATAATACAATCTGAATAACCCCGTCACTCTGAACATCACAAATATAATACTGGAACTCATAATCTGTGTCAACATAATTCATACTCTGAATATTAACACAATTCTAATATAAATCTCAGTCAATATCTTTCAAAAATCATAACAAATACAGAAACGGTCTGTTCTTTAATCTGACTTCAAATATACAATGTCTACGGTAGCAGAAACGCCATATCTGAATCATATTTGTAATGCCCGAGAATTTAATTAACGTAATCTGAGATGATTTGTTGATTATGACTTGATGTAATTATAGCCGGGCCAGTTCGAGATCAAATTGGAAAAAATTATGAGGGACACAAGATTTGGGCCGAATGTCATTCGCCCGGGCGGGAGTTTATGACCGCCCGAGCGAGAGGGTTTAATGGTAGAAAGCCGAGAGTCCTTCGCCCGGGCGGCACTTTTTGTCCGCCCGAGCGAGATGTTTAATTTGTGAGGGCCGAGAGTTCTTCGCCCTAGCGAGCAATTTTGACCGCCCGAGCGACTGGAGATGTTCAGCCGAGGATCTCGACCGAAACCAACTCGCCCTAGCGAGCACCTTTCGTCCGCCCTAGCGAGCGGCATGCATTTTGTCAAATCGCCACTTGTCTCTTGGGAATGCAACGTGTATATATATATATATATATAGATATATATATATATATATATATATATATATATATATATATATATATATGCGATTCCTTCTTCAGAAAGAAGAAAGGAAATCGAGGAAGGAGGAAGCTAAGAAATTCTCACGCCTTTTTACTTTAAGCCACCCGTCTGATTTTGAATCTGAGTATAGTACCGAGTTCCTGGCAACGATAGCTACAATTGGACGTAAGTTTTGTTACGTTTAGACAAGATTTGATTTTATGATGTTGTCAGAATTGCATATGATTCAGATATAGCGTTTCTACTACCGTAGATATTGTAGAATCGAAGTCAGATTTAGAAACAGATTGTTTAGAGAATTGTTATGAATTTTAGAGTTGATTTGATTGAGATTGCTATCAGAATTATGCTGTTATTCATTTTTAAGTGTACAGATACTGAAGTTATAGATTGTACTGAGATTTATTAGGAATTCTGATAGGTTATTTGTGATGTTGAGATTGTCGGGTTATCGACATGATATGATATGCCGTCTAAACATCAGTTGGCGCAGATTGGTCAGATTCAGTATTGATTTATGTTATATTATGATCTAGTTGATATGAATCAGATTGTGGTTTGTTCAGATATGGATCAGATTATATACTGAATTGGGTATTGTTCAGAACAGATTGTGATTTGAACTACATATTGATACAGTGTATTTGTTATTGTCGTTTCAGATCAGGGATGAACAAATTCGACTTCGAGACTTCGTCTTCATCAGACGGGGACGACAAAGGTATAATTCATGTGATATTCGGGACGCATAACTCAAATTAGATTAATTTGAGTTTCCCAATAAAATCACATACTAGATTATTGTTTATATTGTTATCTGATTATGCTTTGATTATAGAATCTGTATTCAAGCAGGTAAGATAATTTTGATATTCAGTTATGAATATGATTATGCTTTGTTTACAGATTGTTATTCATTGCAGTTAAGATAGGAAAGTCTTTGACAGGCATTGTCAAATATCTAGACGTTTCGGTGTATCTCAGCATAGGAGTAGGTATTACTCTTATGGCCGCCGTTGATACAGCTCAGACCGAAGTCTAGGAATGAGACGTTCATTACCCCGATTGGAGGGTAGGTAGTGACGTCTTATTCACACCGGGATCCCTAGAGTTCTAGTCGAGTCAAGTCTAGACGTGATTTGATTAGGACTGCATGCTTATATGGATGTGGTTCCTAGATCATAGGACCCATCATTATTGCTTCCAATTGTGCTAGCATGTTTTTATGATTTAGATTGGTTATATGCATGGTTGGTTGAGTTGAAGTGCATGCTTGTTGTGGGATTAGATTTCATAGCTTATGAAATCTAATGTTTCGATTTTATTCGTAACAGCATGTTTCATGAATTATTTTATGTATATACATGTTTACCATGTTTTATACTGGGATTTATTCTCACCGGAGTTATCCGGCTGTTGTCTTGTTTTGTATGTGTGCATGACAACAGGTGGGGCTGGATCAGGGTCGAGATGACGATGAGAGAAGACGAGTTAGCGTGGTGATTCCGGACTTACAGTAGATTGGGTTTTATTACTTGAATTTATTAGTTGAACCTTAGATTAGATTATTGTATGTTAATACTGAAATGTATTTTATACAGATATGTATATTATTTAGATTCCATTACCTTCCGCTATTGTATATTAAAAAGAAAAATTTTTAGACCCTGTTTTATCTTAATTGATATTTAATCCCAACGATGATTAAGAAAATGATTAGCGTCCGGGTCCCCACAATATTCAATTCTGACAATATCATAAATTCAAATCTTGTCTAAACGTAACAAAACTTACGTCCTTGTGTAGCTCTAGTCGAGAGGAACACGATACTGCGTTCGGATTTAAATTCGGACGGGCGGATTTCTCGCAAATCCCAATTCTTTGCGTTGAAGAAGACTTGATTCTTTCCCCAACGATTTCATCTCCTTTCTGATGAATTCTAAGGAAAATTCGATTGTTATATATATATATATATATACTCCATCTCGCATGCAAGGCAAGTGGCTTATTCTTCTTACTGCACGTCTCTCGCTAGGGCGAGAACAAATGTCCGCCCGGGCGAGTAACTCTCGGCCCTCGCAAGTTCAAGCAGTCTCGCTCGGGCGAGCACAAACTTCCGCCCGGGCGACTAACTCTCGGCCTTCTTCTCCGAGGCATTCGCGCTCGGGCGGTTAAAAACTTCCGCCCGGGCGCGCCATCTTCGCCCAACAATTTAGTCCTCTCAATTTATTCTCAAGATGGTCCGGTTATAATCACATCAATTCATAATAATTAAATTATCACAGATTAGGATAATCAAATCCTCGGGCATTACATTTCTCCCCCTCTTAGATCTGAGTTCGTCCTCGAACTCACAAGTGCTCAATTCAGATGTATTAGAAGAAATGTATAACCGAGTTTAAATCGAAACTCATCTCAATGAATCCGTTCTGAAATCTCTTTCGTGTATCAACCTCTGATTTCAACTCTAGAATAAACTTCATGAACTATACTGTCATAATGCTTCTTAACTAACTCTGACAGAATCAATCTTGCCATGTTGGTTATACAACATCTGTATAAACCAATTACAATTTATAACCAAAACAATACCAGTAATTGTTATTCAATCTGTTTATCCCCATCAAGGAGCTATACAGTCTTTAGCTTCAAAAACCAATCGTCATCATCTGACGTTGATTTCTTAAATCTGTCCCTTCTGAACTATCCTTAACTTCCTTCGAATTTTCTTCTGAATTAGCTACATTTTCTTTGTCATATCTCTGATCGTATCAGATCTTATACCGAGGAAATCTACAGTACTCATTGTACCATATCTTCTCTATAGCTATCTCAATACTCATTAGCTAGCTATCTCAATACCACAATTCATATAGTAACCCTATATTGTGGCAATTAGTGCTAACATCCAGCACTACAACTCCGTAATTATCTTCCAATATCTGGATAATACACTCTGACTGTCTGTCCATCTGTAAATCATCTACTAAATACGTATGGTATAATCTGTCATAAGTGTGAAATAACTCTACAATCACAACTTGATATACTCTATTACCACATTCTGTTGATTCTGATCATTCTTCTGACATCAATCTGTGTCATCTAGTTCTGTTTGTACGTTATCTGGTACACACTAATTGATATAGATTGAACAATCTGTCAATCATAATCATATCACATCACAATCTGTAGAAAATGGCGGTAATTTCATTACAAAATCCATAGAAATGTACTCCCATTTCTATTTAGGACTATATACAATTCTGTAATAAATCTTCTGATTTCTATCTTTTTGTCTGTTCTGTTAGCAATTCAGACATATCAGTACAATTGCTGTCAACATTTCAGTACAATTCTGTTATAACTGATCTCATCTGTCTATATCACAACTATCTGTTCGAATACAATACATTCTCAATCATCAGACTGAACACTGAATCCATGACTGTAAGCTTCTGACAATATCTGTTCTTTCTGATTCGAACTATTTGATATACACAAGTCAATTAATAATATAAATTAAAGAGGAAATACCTACCTGGTATTCGGCTCTGACTATCAATATCAAGCTTTGCTGTACAATTCTGACACATCTGACATCACAGAATAATCAGTCCTAATACAAAACACAGAATCACATATCTGTTTTTTCTGACCGATACTCTGCTCTGATTATCGAAATACTGTTTTGACCACTCTGATCACATTTCTGAACTCCTGAAATTCTCGAATTCATTTCTGATACAAGCTGAACTGTATATACTCTTAACGGTTCATAAAATCTATATCAATACTGATTCCGAATAACAATAATCTATACTAATCTAGTAAACATACAGGATTGTAAGTTCTAACAATACTATCGATTCTGACAAATCAATTAGATCTTCATGCCGTTCTGATCAACTGCTACATATCGTCTGCAAATATAATATGCTCCCCAAACAATACAATATAAGATGTCTCAAATACTGATTTAGATCAATCCCAATATGCAAGTAGATATAACATAATAAGGGAATAAGAGAATAAGGAAATCTGTAAAACTTAGAAATTCTGACTTTCTGACATTTTTACTAATTCTGATATATCTGTTACCTGTGTCGTTTACAGTTGCTGATTTCTGTCTCAACTGTGCAAATAATTCGGTATACAAACTGCAGATATCACATATTCTGAATACAATCTGTTTCAATTATGATTCATACCTGATTAATTTCTGTATACAATAATCACTGTTCTCTGAATATTCAATAAAATCTTCAAATATTCCATTTAATCAATCAGATGTTGCTAACATATCAAATATCATAGATATAACAAGCATAAAATCATCAGAATATCTCCGAACATAAGAGTTAGCAATCTGTACCCTTCTATTACTCTTCAATATCATTCTGTACTGAATTCTAAGGTATAACCATTACCTGGTATCGATTCAATTCTGAAATCTACCTTTCTGATATCAACACATCTGAAATCTTATCTAGGCGAATATCAGTCACCACATATATCATTGGCGAATCTGCCAATGCTAGGCTCGATTTCAGTAGGTCTACTGAATACATAGGGATGCAATCTGCTCCTTTCTGTACTAATCGAGTCCTATACAATACAGTTATTAAAGGAATTTTGAATCTAGAATCCTTATCGGAAAATCTCCGTTTATCAGCCAGATCTGGTCTGAATCTTACCATTTCTGGGACAATCTCTACAATATCTCTGTACTTGTGTAGCATTACACGTCAATAATGAGATCGAAATCATATAACACAAGTACATCATAATCTAGCCCAATCCCGGTTCATTCTACTGTAGTATATAACATGTCACAGAAATCTCTGATATCAACATATTCCTCAACAACCAAGGAATCAATACTACAGTATACACAGACCCAACAGATACAGCATATCTCCATGCAACTCAGTCAAAGATATTCTTAACAGATGCATTAGTATATATCAATACATATGCAATAGAATCATAAAGACTAGTACCTGTTGTGAATTCTGAATCTGTGGTTTCGAGTGAACTCTGTTCCCTACAATCTCCGGAAACGCTTCTGGGGACAAACTTTCGCAAAGTGTCCCGGCTGTCCACAATTATTGCATCTGCCAAGTACTCCTCGGCATTGCTCGGTGGGATGTCTCCCTCCGCAACTCCTGCAATACACTCCAGTATAGCTCGGACTAGAACTACTGGAGCTAGAGGAACCACTTCCCAATTTCTTGAATGACTTCTTTCGAGCTTTCAGCAAATCTTGCTTCCCACTCGTACTGCCGTGATCATATCGAAGAGGGGATTGCTGTGTCTGAAGTGGCTTCACGCACAACCTTGTCAATTGTCTACTCAGACTCATCTCCGCTCTCTTTGCTCTACTCAAGATATCAGCAAAATGATAAGGTCGTTGCAAATTCATCATTGAAACTACCTCTGAATTCAATCCTCTGATGAACTGATTCACTACAGCTTCATCATTCCCAGCTAAATAAGGAGCAAAACGCAGTAACGTAGAGAATTTAGCAGCATATTCATCAATATTCAGTTGGCTTTGTCTCAAATTTTCAAATTCTGCTCTTTTGTCCTCCCGGTAGGAAACTGAGAAAAATCTTTGATAGAATTCAGCTTTGAAGACTTCCCACGTGATCACAATACCACGTTGTGCTAACACTCCTTTAATTGTAATCCACCAACTTCTGGCAACCTCTTGTAACTGGTGGAATAACAATTTAACTTTCTGGTCATCTGTACAGTCGATTAGATCAAACAAGATTTCTATGTCATCTAACCAGTTCTGACAATCTTCAGATGTCTCAATACCACTCAAAATCGGCGGCTGAAATAACTGCAATTCTGCCAACTTTACTTCCATCGGAGTTTCTGATGCATCTATCTGTTCAGACGAAGTACTATCCTTTTCTGGAATTCTCCGAGGCGGTATATCTGATAATCAAACCGGTTAGTACATACTCTATACAATCTGTCTCAGCCCTCCTCTGATCATATACTTCTGATTCAGACTCGGTTCTGATTCAGGCTTATCAATTACATGCTGCAATCAACTCAGATACAAACAACATGTAATAGGGAAAGCAATAATCATGCTAGCACACACCATGCCAATCAACATTAACATAAATCTCATGCTAGCAATCACATGCAAGGTAAGAAAGACTCAATCTACCCCGCTCATTCTCTTCTATCTCAGTCTAAAAGATCTATCAGCTCTGACTATCTTAACCTAAAAGATCTATCTCTAAAAGATCTATCGCTAAAGGGACTATCAGCTCTGATACCACCTGTTGTGGGGACCCGGACGCTAATCATCTTTTTAATCATCGTTGGGATTTAATTATCAGTTCTGATAAACAGGGTCCAAAAAAAAATTTTCTTTTTAAAATGTAACTGCGGAAGGTAATGGAATTTAACCAATATACATCTCTGTATAAAAACTACAGTTCAGTAGAAAAATACAATACTGTACAACCTAAGTCTAAGGTTCAATTACTAAATTCAAGTAATAAACCAAGTCTTCTACAAGTCCGGAATCACCACGCTAACTCGTCTTCTCTCATCGTCATCTCGACCCTGATCCAGCCCCACCTGTTGTCATGCACACATACAAAACAAGACAACAGCCGGATAACTCCGGTGAGAATAAATCCCAGTATAACACATGGTAAACATGCGTATACACATAATGATTCATGGAACATGCTGTCATGAATAAAAGCAAAGACAATAGTAATAGATTTTGTAATGCCCGAGAATTTAATTACCGTAATCTGAAATGAATTGAGTATGATTACCGTAATTGATAATTAATCTGGAATGATTATTGAAGTAATGGAGATAATTATAGACGGAACGGATCGGACCAGAACACATAAGAAAGGTGTAAATTATGTGTGCAAATTTATGTGTTGGCGCACATGCGCGATCAAGAGTGGCGCACATGCGCGAGAATCACAGTAAGGTTGGCGCACATGCGCGAAGACATGCGCGCATATGCGCGACACCTCCAGAAGCCTTGGCGCATATGCGCGAGATTAGTGGCGCATATGCGCGGAAGGTCCAGAAGGATTGGCGCATATGCGCGACATAAATGGCGCATATGCGCGAGTTGGCAAAATGCTGGTGTGAGCTACCGGCGCATATGCGCGACATTGTTGGCGCATATGCGCGAAACGTGCTGAACATGCACGATGCCACTTGCTCTCTTGCATGTCGTGGATATATATATATATATATATATATATATATATATATATATATATATATATATATATATATATATATATATATATATATATACATGCAAACATTCAGATTTTTGGCAGAAGAAAATCGAAAGGGTTAGGGAAAGCTTTGTTCGGCCATTTCGAAATCGATTTATGAGCGAGCCGTCTATCTGATTTTGAATCCGACTTTAGTGCTGTGTTCCTATCAACGCAGGCTACAATTGGACGTAAGTTTTGTTACGTTTAAACAAGATTTGAGTTTATGATATTGTCAGATTTGAATATGATTCAGATATGGTGTTTCTGCTACCGTAGACATTATAGAATTGAAGTCAGCTTAAAGAACAGACTGTTTCTGTAATTGTTATGATTTTTGAAAGATATTGACTGAGATTTTATATCAGAATTGTATTACTATTCAGAGTATGAATTATGTTGACACAGATTATGAATTCCAGTATTATATTTGTGATGTTTAGATTGACGGGGTTATTCAGATTGTATTGCTATGCCGTCGAAACATCAGTTGATTTAGATTAATCAGATTTCGATATGATTCAGATTGTATTGTGATAGCGATGATATGAATCAGATTATATCTTGTTCAGATATTGATCAAATTGTATACTGAGTTGGGTATAGATCAGAACAGATTGTATATTGAGTTATTCACTAATACAGCGTATTCGATATTGTCATTTCAGATTCGAGATGGACAGATTTGAATACAGGACTTCGTCTTCATCAGACGGGGACGACAAAGGTATAATTCATGTGATATTCGGGAAGAAACAACTCAATCGAGATCATCCTTGAGTTGCCCAATAAATCACATACTAGATTCTTGTTTATGTTTTATCTAATTATGCTTTGTTTACAGATCATGTTGCATTGCATTAAGATGATTATGCTTGTTTACAGATTGTGTATTCATGCATTAAGATAGGAAAGTCTGCGAGATCATCCAGACTTCTAGATGTTCGGCGATATCTCAGCTTCGGGGAAGATCACCGCCCCTTTGTAGATGTGGATACAGATCAGGCCGAAGTCTAGGAATAAGACGTACAGCACCTCGATTGGTAGGGTATGTGACAGCCAGTGACGTCTTATTCACACCGGGATCCCTAGAGTTATAGATCGAGTCAAGTCTAGACATGATTTGATTAGAACTGCATGCTTATATGGATGTGGCTCCTAGATCGTGGGACCCATCATTGCTGCTTTCAGTTGGGTTAGCATGTTTTATGATTAAGATTGTTTATATGCATGTTTATCTGATTTGAGTTGCATGCTACATTTGATTAATTTCATAGATTATGAAATAGATTGTTTCTATACGTGATAGCATGTTTTATAAATTAGTTTGTTTATATACATGCTTACCATGTTTTATACTGGGATTTATTCTCACCGGAGTTATCCGGCTGTTGTCTTGTTTTGTATGTGTGCATGACAACAGATGGGGCTGGATCAGGGTCGAGATGACGATGAGAGAAGACGAGTTAGCGTGGTGATTCCGGACTTGTAGCAGACTTAGTTTATTACTTGAATTTAGTAATTGAACCTTAGACTTAGGTTGTACAGTATTGTACTTTTCTACTGAACTGTAGTTTTTATACAGAGATGTATATTGTTTATATTCCATTACCTTCCGCAGTTACATTTTAAAAAGAAAAATTTTTAGACCCTGTTTTATCTTAATTGATAATTGAATCCCGAAGATGATTAATAAGACAGATCAGCGTCCGGGTCCCCACAGATTTCATCATCTATGAACTCTAATCTAACTAAACATGCAATTCAAATCAGATAAACATGCATGTAAATAATCTAAATCATGAAACATGCTGTCATGACTGAAAGTACTAACAATAGGTTCCATAGTCTATGAAACCAATTCATCTACCTATGTTGTTCTAATCAAATCATGTCTAGACTTGACTGAACTATAACTCTAGGGATCCCGTGATGAATAAGACGTCAATGCATGTTACCTACTCAACCGATCGTGGTAACCGTACGTCTTATTCCTAGACTTCGGTTCGAGCTGTATCAACGGCTGGCAATAGGAGTAATACCTGCTCCTAAGTTGAGATACACCGAACGTCTAGAAGTCTGACAATGACTGTCAAGACTTTCCTATCTTAAATGCAATGAATAACAATCTGTAAACAAAGCATAATCATATTCATAACTGAATATCACAATTATCTTACATGCTTGAATACAATTTTATAATCAAAGCATAATCAGGTAACAATATAACCAATAATCTAGTATGTGATTTTATTGGGAAACTCAAAATGATATCTCATTTGAGTTGTGGCTTCCCGAATATCACATGAATTATACCTTTGTCGTCCCTATCTGACGAAGACGATGACCTGTATTCAACTCTGTCCATATCAAATCTGAAATGACAATATCGAATACACTGGGTCAGTGAATAACTCAATACACAATCTGTTCTGATCAATACTCAAATCAGTATACAATCTGATCCATATCAATAATATCACAATCTAATCGAAGTCATATCTGAATCTGATAAATCTAAATCAACTGATGTTTCGACGGCATAATAATACAATCTGAATAACCCCGTCACTCTGAACATCACAAATATAATACTGGAACTCATAATCTGTGTCAACATAATTCATACTCTGAATATTAACACAATTCTGATATAAATCTCAGTCAATATCTTTCAAAAATCATAACAAATACAGAAACGGTCTGTTCTTTAATCTGACTTCAAATATACAATGTCTACGGTAGCAGAAACGCCATATCTGAATCATATTCAATTCTGACAATATCATAAATTCAAATTTTGTCTAAACGTAACAAAACTTACGTCCTTGTGTAGCTCTAGTCGAGAGGAACACGATACTGCGTTCGGATTTAAATTCGGACGGGCGGATTTCTCGCAAATCCCAATTCTTTGCGTTGAAGAAGAATTGATTCTTTCCCCAACGATTTCGTCTCCTTTCTGATGAATTCTAAGGAAAATTCAATTGTTATATATATATATATATATACTCCATCTCGCATGCAAGGCAAGTGGCTTATTCTTCTTACTGCACATCTCTCGCTAGGGCGAGAACAAATGTCCGCCCGGGCGAGTAACTCTCGGCCCTCGCAAGTTCAAGCAGTCTCGCTCGGGCGAGCACAAACTTCCGCCCAGGTGACTAACTCTCGGCCTTCTTCTCCGAGGCATTCGCGCTCGGGCGGTTAAAAACTTCCGCCTGGGCGCGCCATCTTCGCCCAACAATTTAGTCCTCTCAATTTATTCTCAAGATGGTCCGGTTATAATCACATCAATTCATAATAATTAAATTATCACAGATTAGGATAATCAAATCCTCGGGCATTACAAAGGGGGAGATTCTATTTCTGTTGTTGTGGATAGATTCTGTAAGATGGCACATTTTATAGCTTGACATAAAACCGATGATGCTTCAAACATTGCTGATTTGTTCTTTAGAGAAGTCGTTAGGTTGAATGGCATGCCTAGGACTATTGATTCTGGTTGCGATGTTAAATTCTTGGGTGACTTTTGGAATACTTTATGGGTTAAACTTGCCACAAAATTGTTGTTTTCTACTACTAGTCTTCCTCAAACGGATGGACAAACTTAAGTTGTCACTAGAACTTTGGGAACACTTTTGCGTGCTATTTTTAAAAAGAACTTGGATTGACACTTCTATGGACTTTATTTTGGGGTTGCCTAGGACTAAGAAGGGGAGGGATTCTATTTTTGTTGTTGTGGATAGATTGTCTAAAATGGCACATTTTATAGCTTTTCATAAAACCGATGATGCTTCAAACATTGCGGATTTGTTCTTTAGAGAAGTCGTTAGGTTGCATGACATGCCTAGGACTATTGTTTCTGGTCGCGATGTTAAATTCTCGAGTTACTTTTGGAAGACTTTATGGGCTAAACTTGGCACAAAATTGTTGTTTTCCACTACTTCTCTTTCTCAAACGGATGGACAAACTGAAGTTGTCAATAGAACTTTAGGAACACTTTTATGTTCTATTCTTAAAAAAAACTTGGATTAACATTTCTATGGATTTTATTTTGGGTTGTTTAGGACTAAGAAGGGGAGGGATTCTATTTTTGTTGTTGTGGATAGATTCTCTAAGATGGCACATTTTATAGCTTGTCATAAAACCGATGACGCTTCAAACATTGCAGATTTGTTCTTTAGAGAAGTCGTTAGGTTGCATGGCATGCCTAGGACTACTGATTCTGGTCGCGATGCTAAATTCTTGGGTTACTTTTGGAATACTTTATGGGCTAAACTTGGCACAAAATTGTTGTTTTCTACTACTTGTCATCCTCAAACTGATGGACAAACTGAAGTTGTCAATAGAACGTTGGGAACACTTTTGCATGCTATTCTTAAAAAGAACTTGGATTGCCATTTCTATGGACTTTATTTTGGGGTTGCCTAGGACTAAGAAGGGGAGGGATTCTATTTTTGTTGTTGTGGATAGATTCTCTAAAATGGCACATTTTATAGCTTGTCATAAAACCGATTATGCTTCAAACATTGCGGATTTGTTCTTTAGA
This sequence comes from Primulina eburnea, assembly GCF_022965805.1. Taxonomy (NCBI): domain Eukaryota; kingdom Viridiplantae; phylum Streptophyta; class Magnoliopsida; order Lamiales; family Gesneriaceae; genus Primulina; species Primulina eburnea. The sequence continues at coordinate 25,447,139 of NC_133108.1, read as the reverse complement.
AAAGTCGTTAGGTTGAATGGCATGCCTAGGACTATTGATTCTGGTCGCGATGTTAAATTCTTGAGTTACTTTTGGAATACTTTATGGGCTAAACTTGGCACAAAATTGTTGTTTTCTACTACTTGTCATCCTCAAACGGATGGACAAACTGAAGTTGTCACTAGAACTTTGGGAACACTTTTGCGTGCTATTCTTAAAAAGAACTTGGTTTGACATTTCTATGGACTTTATTTTGGGGTTGCCTAGGAATAAGAAAGGGGGGGTTCTATTTCTGTTGTTGTGGATAAATTCTCTAAGATGGCACATTTTAAAGCTTGACATAAAACCGATGATGCTTCAAACATTGCGGATTTGTTCTTTAGAGAAGTCGTTAGGTTGCATGGCATGCCTAGGACTATTGTTTCTGGTCGCGTTGTAAAATTCTTGAGTTACTTTTGGAATACTTTATGGGCTAAACTTGGCACAAAATTGTTGTTTTCTACTACTTGTCTTCCTCAAACGGATGGACAAACTGTAGTTGTCACTAGAACTTTGGGAATACTTCTGCGTGCTATTCTTAAAAAGAACTTGGATTGACATTTCTATGGACTTTATTTTGGGGTTGCCTAGGACTAAGAAGGGGAGGGATTCTATTTTTGTTGCTGTGGATAGATTCTCTAAGATGGCACATTTTATAGCTTGTCATAAAACCGATGATGTTTCAAACATTGCGGATTTGTTCTTTAGAGAAGTCGTTAGGTTGCATGGCATGCCTAGGACTATTGTTTCTGGTCGTGATGGTAAAATCTTGAGTTACTTTTGGAAGACTTTATGAGCTAAACTTGGCACAAAATTGTGTTTTCTACTACTTGTCATCCTCAAACCGATGGACAAACTGAAGTTGTCACTAGAACTTTGGGAACACTTTTGCGTGCTATTCTTAAAAAGAACTTGGATTGACACTTCTATGGACTTTATTTTGGGTTGCCTAGGACTAAGAAGGGGAGGGATTCTATTTTTGTTGTTGTGGATAGATTGTCTAAAATGGCACATTTTATAGCTTTTCATAAAACCGATGATGCTTCAAACATTGCGGATTTGTTCTTTAGAAAAGTCGTTAGGTTGCATGACATGCCTAGGACTATTGATTCTGGTCGCGATGTTAAATTCTCGAGTTACTTTTGGAAGACTTTATGGGCTAAATTTGGCACAAAATTGTTGTTTTCCACTACTTCTCATCCTCAAACGGATGGACAAACTGAAGTTGTCAATAGAACTTTAGGAACACTTTTACGTGCTATTCGTAAAAAGAACTTGGATTAACATTTCTATGGATTTTTTTTTGGGTTGTCTAGGACTAAGAAGGGGAGGGATTCTATTTTTGTTGTTGTGGATAGATTCTCTAAGATGGCACATTTTATAGCTTGTCATAAAACCGATGACGCTTCAAACATTGTAGATTTGTTCTTTAGAGAAGTCGTTAGGTTGCATGGCATGCCTAGGACTATTGATTCTGGTCGCGATGTTAAATTCTTGGGTTACTTTTGGAATACTTTATGGGCTAAACTTGGCACAAAATTGTTGTTTTCTACTACTTGTCATCCTCAAACTGATGGACAAACTGAAGTTGTCAATAGAACGTTGGGAACACTTTTGCGTGCTATTCCTAAAAAGAACTTGGATTGACATTTCTATGGACTTTATTTTGGGGTTGCCTAGGACTAAGAAGGGGAGGGATTCAATTTTTGTTGTTGTGGATAGATTCTCTAAGATGGCACATTTTATAGCTTGTCATAAAACCGATGATGCTTCAAACATGGCGGATTTGTTCTTTAGAGAAATCTTTAGGTTGCATGGCATGCCTAGGACTATTGATTCTGGTCGCGATGTTAAATTCTCGAGTTACTTTTGGAATACTTTATAGGCTAAACTTGGCACAAAATTGTTGTTTTCCACTACTTCTCTTCCTCAAACGGATGGACAAACTGAAGTTGTCACTAGAACTTTGGGAACACTTTTGCGTGCTATTCTTAAAAAGAACTTGGATTGACATTTCTAGGGACTTTATTTTGGGGTTGCCTAGGACTAAGAAGGGGAGGGATTCTATTTTTGTTGTTGTGGATAGATTCTCTAAGATGACACATTTTATAGCTTGTCATAAAACCGATGATGCTTCAAACATTGCGGATTTGTTCTTTAGAGAAGTCATTAGGTTGCATGGCATGCCTAGGACTATTGTTTCTGGTCGTTATGGTAAATTCTTGAGTTACTTTTGGAAGACTTTATGGGCTAAACTTGGCACAAAATTGTGTTTTCTACTACTTGTCATCCTCAAACGGATGGACAAACTGAAGTTGTCAATAGAACTTTGGGAACACTTTTGCGTGCTAATCTTAAAAAGAACTTGGATTGACATTTCTATGGACTTAATTTTGGGGTTGCATAGGACTAAGAAGGGGAGGGATTCTATTTTTGTTGTTGTGGATAGATTCTCTAAGATGGCACATTTTATAGCTTGTCATAAAACCGATGATGCTTCAAACATGGCGGATTTGTTCTTTAGAGAAGTCTTTGGGTTGCATGGCATTCCTAGGACTATTGATTCTGGTCGCGATGTTAAATTCTTGAGTTACTTTTGGAATACTTTATGGGTTAAACTTGGCACAAAATTGTTGTTTTCTACTACTTGTCATCCTGAAACGGATTGACAAACTGAAGTTGTCAATAGAACGTTGGGAACACTTTTGCGTGCTATTCTTAAAAAGAACTTGGATTGACATTTCTATGGACTTTATTTTGGGGTTGCCTAGGAATAAGAAGGGGAGGGATTCTATTTTTGTTGTTGTGGATTGATTCTCTAAGATGGCACATTTTATAGCTTGTCATAAAACCGATGACGCTTCAAACATTGCAGATTTGTTCTTTAGAGAAGTCGTTAGGTTGCATGGCATGCCTAGGACTATTGATTCTGGTCGCGATGCTAAATTCTTGGGTTACTTTTGGAATACTTTATGGGCTAAACTTGGCACAAAATTGTTGTTTTCTACTACTTGTCATCCTCAAACTGATGGACAAACTGAAGTTGTCAATAGAACGTTGGGAACACTTTTGCGTGCTATTCTTAAAAAGAACTTGGATTGACATTTCTATGGACTTTATTTTGGGGTTTCCTAGGACTAAGAAGGGGAGGGATTCTATTTTTGTTGTTGTGGATAGATTCTCTAAAATGGCACATTTTATAGCTTGTCATAAAACCGATTATGCTTCAAACATGGCGGATTTGTTTTTTAGAGAAGTCTTTAGGTTGCATGGCATGCCTAGGACTATTGTTTCTGGTCGCGGTGTTAAATTCTTGAGTTACTTTTGGAAGACTTTATGGGCTAAACTTGGCACAAAATTGTTGTTTTCCACTACTTCTCATCCTCAAACGGATGGACAAACTGAAGTTGTCAATAGAACTTTAGGAACACTTTTACGTGCTATTCGTAAAAAGAACTTGGATTAACATTTCTATGGATTTTATTTTGGGTTGTCTAGGACTAAGAAGGGGAGGGATTCTATTTTTGTTGTTGTGGATAGATTCTCTAAGATGGCACATTTTATAGCTTGTCATAAAACCGATGACGCTTCAAACATTGCAGATTTGTTCTTTAGAGAAGTCGTTAGGTTGCATGGCATGCCTAGGACTATTGATTCTGGTCGCGATGCTAAATTCTTGGGTTACTTTTGGAATACTTTATGGGCTAAACTTGGCACAAAATTGTTGTTTTCTACTACTTGTCATCCTCAAACTGATGGACAAACTGAAGTTGTCAATAGAACGTTGGGAACACTTTTGCGTGCTATTCTTAAAAAGAACTTGGATTGACATTTCTATGGACTTTATTTTGGGGTTTCCTAGGACTAAGAAGGGGAGGGATTCTATTTTTGTTGTTGTGGATAGATTCTCTAAAATGGCACATTTTATAGCTTGTCATAAAACCGATTATGCTTCAAACATTGCGGATTTGTTCTTTAGAGAAGTCGTTAGGTTGAATGGCATGCCTAGGACTATTGTTTCTCGTCGTGATGGTAAATTCTTGAGTTACTTTTGGAAGACTTTATGGGCTAAACTTGGCACAAAATTGTGTTTTCTACTACTTGTCATCCTCAAACGGATGGACAAACTGAAGTTGTCAATAGAACTTTGGGAACACTTTTGCGTGCTATTCTTAAAAAGAACTTGGTTTGAAATTTCTATGGACTTTATTTTGGGGTTGCCTAGGACTAAGAAAGGGGGGGTTCTATTTCTGTTGTTGTGGATAAATTCTCTAAGATGGCACATTTTAAAGCTTGACATAAAATCGATGATGCTTCAAACATTGCGGATTTGTTCTTTAGAGAAGTCGTTAGGTTGCATGGCATGCCTAGGACTATTGTTTCTGGTCGCGATGTTAAATTCTTGAGTTACTTTTGGAATTCTTTATGGGCTAAACTTGGCACAAAATTGTTGTTTTCTACTACTTGTCTTCCTCAAACGGATGGACAAACTGTAGTTGTCACTAGAACTTTGGGAACACTTCTGCGTGCTATTCTTAAAAAGAACTTGGATTGACATTTCTATGGACTTTATTTTGGGGTTGCCTAGGACTAAGAAGGGGAGGGATTCTATTTTTGTTGTTGTGGATAGATTCTCTAAGATGGCACATTTTATAGCTTGTCATAAAACCGATGACGCTTCAAACATTGCAGATTTGGTATTTAGAGAAGTCGTTAGGTTGCATGGCATGCCTAGGACTATTGATTCTGGTCGCGATGTTAAATTCTTGGGTTACTTTTGGAATACTTTATGGGCTAAACTTGGCACAAAATTGTTGTTTTCTACTACTTGTCTTCCTCAAACTGATGGACAAACTGAAGTTGTCAATAGAACGTTGGGAACACTTTTGCGTGCTATTCTTAAAAAGAACTTGGATTGACATTTCTAGGGACTTTATTTTGGGGTTGCCTAGGACTAAGAAGGGGAGGGATTCTATTTTTGTTGTTGTGGATAGATTCTCTAAGATGACACATTTTATAGCTTGTCATAAAACCGATGATGCTTCAAACATTGCGGATTTGTTCTTTAGAGAAGTCGTTAGGTTGAATGGCATGCCTAGGACTATTGTTTCTCGTCGTGATGGTAAATTCTTGAGTTACTTTTGGAAGACTTTATGGGCTAAACTTGGCACAAAATTGTGTTTTCTACTACTTGTCATCCTCAAACGGATGGACAAACTGAAGTTGTCAATAGAACTTTGGGAACACTTTTGCGTGCTAATCTTATAAAAAATTGGATTGACATTTCTAGGGACTTTATTTTGGGGTTGCCTAGGACTAAGAAGGGGAGGGATTCTATTTTTGTTGTTGTGGATAGATTCTCTAAGATGGCACATTTTATAGCTTGTCATAAAACCGATGACGCTTCAAACATTGCAGATTTGTTATTTAGAGAAGTCGTTAGGTTGCATGGCATGCCTAGGACTATTGATTCTGGTCGCGATGTTAAATTCTTGGGTTACTTTTGGAATACTTTATGGGCTAAACTTGGCACAAAAATGTTGTTTTCTACTACTTGTCATCCTCAAACTGATGGACAAACTAAAGTTGTCAATAGAACGTTGGGAACACTTTTGCGTGCTATTCTTAAAAAGAACTTGGATTGACATTTCTATGGACTTTATTTTGGGGTTGCCTAGGACTAAGAAGGGGAGGGATTCTATTTTTGTTGTTGTGGATAGATTCTCTAAAATGGCACATTTTATAGCTTGTCATAAAACCGATGATGCTTCAAACATTGCGGATTTATTCTTTAGAAAAGTCGTTAGGTTGAATGGCATGCCTAGGACTATTGATTCTGGTCGCGATGTTAAATAATTGAGTTACTTTTGGAATACTTTATGGGCTAAACTTGGCACAAAATTGTTGTTTTCTACTACTTGTCATCCTCAAACGGATGGACAAACTGAAGTTGTCACTAGAACTTTGGGAACACTTTTGCGTGCTATTCTTAAAAAGAACTTGGTTTGACATTTCTATGGACTTTATTTTGGGGTTGCCTAGGACTAAGAAAGGGGGGGATTCTATTTCTGTTGTTGTGGATAGATTCTCTAAGATGACAAATTTTATAGCTTGACATAAAACCGATGATGCTTCAAACATTGCGGATTTGTTCTTTAGAGAAGTCGTTAGGTTGCATGGCATGCCTAGGACTTTTGTTTCTGGTCGCGATGTTAAATTCTTGAGTTACTTTTGGAATACTTTATGGGCTAAACTTGGAACAAAATTGTTGTTTTCTACTACTTGTCTTCCTCAAACGGATGGACAAACTGAAGTTGTCACTAGAACTTTGGGAACACTTCTGCGTGCTATTCTTAAAAAGAACTTGGATTGACATTTCTATGGACTTTATTTTGGGGTTGCCTAGGACTAAGAAGGGGAGGGATTCTATTTTTGTTGCTGTGGATAGATTCTCTAAGATGGCACATTTTATAGCTTGTCATAAAACCGATGATGCTTCAAACATTGCGGATTTGTTCTTTAGAGAAGTCGTTAGGTTGCATGGCATGCCTAGGACTATTGTTTCTGGTCGTGATGGTAAATTCTTGAGTTACTTTTGGAAGACTTTATGGGCTAAACTTGGCACAAAATTGTGTTTTCAACTACTTGTCATCCTCAAACCGATTGACAAACTGAAGTTGTCACTAGAACTTTGGGAACACTTTTGCGTGCTATTCTTAAAAAGAACTTGGATTGACACTTCTATGGACTTTATTTTGGGGTTGCCTAGGAATAAGAAGGGGAGGGATTCTATTTTTGTTGTTGTGGATAGATTCTCTAAGATGACACATTTTATAGCTTGTCATAAAACCGATGACGCTTCAAACATTGCAGATTTGTTCTTTAGAGAAGTCGTTAGGTTGCATGGCATGCCTAGGACTATTGATTCTGGTCGCGATGTTAAATTCTTGGGTTACTTTTGGAATACTTTATGGGCTAAACTTGGCACAAAATTGTTGTTTTCTACAACTTGTCATCCTCAAACTGATGGACAAACTGAAGTTGTCAATAGAACGTTGGGAACACTTTTGCGTGCTATTCTTAAAAAGAACTTGGATTGACATTTCTATGAACTTTATTTTGGGGTTGCCTAGGAATAAGAAGGGGAGGGATTCTATTTTTGTTGTTGTGGATTGATTCTCTAAAATGGCACGTTTTATAGCTTGTTATAAAACCGATGATGCTTCAAAAATTGCGGATTTGTTCTTTAGAAAAGTCGTTAGGTTGAATGGCATGCCTAGGACTATTGATTCTGGTCGCGATGTTAAATTCTCGAGTTACTTTTGGAATACTTTATGGGCTAAACTAGGCACAAAATTGTTGTTTTCTACTACTTGTCATCCTCAAACGGATGGACAAACTGAAGTTGTCACTAGAACTTTGGGAACACTTTTGCGTGCTATTCTTAAAAAGAACTTGGTTTGACATTTCTATGGACTTTATTTTGGGGTTGCCTAGGACTAAGAAAGGGGGGGATTCAATTTTTGTTGTTGTGGATAGATTCTCTAAGATGGCACATTTTATAGCTTGTCATAAAACCGATGATGCTTCAAACATGGCGGATTTGTTCTTTAGAGAAATCTTTAGGTTGCATGGCATGCCTAGGACTATTGATTCTGGTCGCGATGTTAAATTCTCGAGTTACTTTTGGAATACTTTATAGGCTAAACTTGGCACAAAATTGTTGTTTTCCACTACTTCTCTTCCTCAAACGGATGGACAAACTGAAGTTGTCACTAGAACTTTGGGAACACTTTTGCGTGCTATTCTTAAAAAGAACTTGGATTGACATTTCTAGGGACTTTATTTTGGGTTGTCTAGGACTAAGAAGGGGAGGGATTCTATTTTTGTTTTTGTGGATAGATTCTCTAAGATGACACATTTTATAGCTTGTCATAAAACCGATGATGCTTCAAACATTGCGGATTTGTTCTTTAGAGAAGTCGTTAGGTTGCATGGCATGCCTAGGACTATTGTTTCTGGTCGTGATGGTAAATTCTTGAGTTACTTTTGGAAGACTTTATGGGCTAAACTTGGCACAAAATTATGTTTTCTACTACTTGTCATCCTCAAACGGATGGACAAACTGAAGTTGTCAATAGAACTTTGGGAACACTTTTGCGTGCTAATCTTAAAAAGAACTTGGATTGACATTTCTATGGACTTTATTTTGGGGTTGCCTAGGACTAAGAAGGGGAGGGATTCTATTTTTTTTGTTGTGGATAGATTCTCTAAGATGGCACATTTTATAGCTTGTCATAAAACCGATGATGCTTCAAACATGGCGGATTTGTTCTTTAGAGAAGTCTTTGGGTTGCATGGCATGCCTAGGACTATTGATTCTGGTCGCGATGTTAAATTCTTGAGTTACTTTTGAAATACTTTAAGGGTTAAACTTGAAACAAAATTGTTGTTTTCTACTATTTGTCATCCTCAAACGGATGGACAAACTGAAGTTGTCACTAGAACTTTGGGAACACTTTTGCGTGCTATTCTTAAAAAGAACTTGGATTGACATTTCTATGGACTTTATTTTGGGGTTGCCTAGGACTAAGAAGGGGAGGGATTCAATTTTTGTTGTTGTGGATAGATTCTCTAAGATGGCACATTTTATAACTTGTCATAAAACCGATGATGCTTCAAACATGGCGGATTTGTTCTTTAGAGAAGTCTTTAGGTTGCATGGCATGCCTAGGACTATTGTTTCTGGTCGCGGTGTTAAATTCTTGAGTTACTTTTGGAATACTTTATGGGCTAAACTTGGCACAAAATTGTTGTTTTCTACTACTTGTCTTCCTCAAACGGATGGACAAACTGAAGTTGTCACTAGAACTTTGGGAACACTTTTGCGTGCTATTCTTAAAATGAACTTGGATTGACATTTCTATGGACTTTATTTTGGGGTTGCCTAGGACTAAGAAGGGGAGGGATTCTATTTTGGTTGTTGTGGATAGATTGTCTAAAATGGCACATTTTATAGCTTTTCATAAAACCGATGATGCTTCAAACATTGCAGATTTGTTCTTTAGAGAAGTCGTTAGGTTGCATGACATGCCTAGGACTATTGTTTCTGGTCGCGATGTTAAATTCTCGAGTTACTTTTGGAATACTTTATGGGCGAAACTTGGCACAAAATTTTTGTTTTCTACTACTTGTCTTCCCCAAACGGATGGACAAACTGAAGTTGTCACTAGAACTTTGGGAACACTTTTGCGTGCTATTCTTAAAATGAACTTGGATTGACATTTCTATGGACTTTATTTTGGGGTTGCCTAGGACTAAGAAGGGGAGGGATTCTATTTTTGTTGTTGTGGATAGATTGTCTAAAATGGCACATTTTATAGCTTTTCATAAAACCGATGATGCTTCAAACATTGCAGATTTGTTCTTTAGAGAAGTCGTTAGGTTGCATGACATGTCTAGGAATATTGTTTCTGGTCGCGATGTTAAATTCTCGAGTTACTTTTGGAATACTTTATGGGCTAAACTTGGCACAAAATTTTTGTTTTCCACAACTTGTCATCCTCAAACGGATGGACAAACTGAAGTTGTCAATAGAACTTTGGGAACACTTTTACGTGCTATTCTTAAAAAGAACTTGGATTGACATTTCTATGAATTTTATTTTGGGTTGCCTAGGACTAAGAAGGGGAGGGATTCTATTTTTGTTGTTGTGGATAGATTCTCTAAGATGGCACATTTTATAGCTTGCCGATGACGCTTCAAACATTGCGAATTTGTTCTTTAGAGAAGTCGTTAGGTTGCATGGCATGCCTAGGACTATTTATTCTGGTCGCGATGTTAAATTCTTGGGTTACTTTTGGAATAATTTATGGGCTAAACTTGGCACAAAATTGTTGTTTTCTATTACTTGTCATCCTCAAACGGATGGACAAACTGAAGTTGTCACTACAACTTTGTGAACACTTTTGCGTGCTATTCTTAAAAAGAACATGGATTGACACTTCTATGGACTTTATTTTGGGGTTGCCTAGGACTAAGAAGGGGAGGGATTCTATTTTTGTTGTTGTGGATAGATTGTCTAAAATGGCACATTTTATAGCTTTTCATAAAACCGATGATGCTTCAAACATTGCGGATTTGTTCTTTAGAGAAGTCGTTAGGTTGCATGACATGCCTAGGACTATTGATTCTGGTCGCGATGTTAAATTCTCGAGTTACTTTTGGAAGACTTTATGGGCTAAACTTGGCACAAAATTGTTGTTTTCCACTACTTCTCATCCTCAAACAGATGGACAAACTGAAGTTGTCAATAGAACTTTAGGAACACTTTTACGTGCTATTCGTAAAAAGAACTTGGATTAACATTTCTATGGATTTTATTTTGGGTTGTCTAGGACTAAGAAGGGGAGGGATTCTATTTTTGTTGTTGTGGATAGATTCTCTAAGATGGCACATTTTATAGCTTGTCATAAAACCGATGACGCTTCAAACATTGCAGATTTGTTCTTTAGAGAAGTCGTTAGGTTGCATGGCATGCCTAGGACTATTGATTCTGGTCGCGATGTTAAATTCTTGGGTTACTTTTGGAATACTTTATGGGCTAAACTTGGCACAAAATTGTTGTTTTCTACTACTTGTCATCCTCAAACTGATGGACAAACTGAAGTTGTCAATAGAACGTTGGGAACACTTTTGCGTGCTATTCTTTAAAAGAACTTGGATTGACATTTCTATGGACTTTATTTTGGGGTTGCCTAGGACTAAGAAGGGGAGGGATTCTATTTTTGTTGTTGTGGATAGATTCTCTAAAATGGCACATTTTATAGCTTGTCATAAAACCGATGATGCTTCAAACATTGCGGATTTGTTCTTTAGAAAAGTCGTTAGGTTGAATGGCATGCCTAGGACTATTGATTCTGGTCGCGATGTTAAATTCTTGAGTTACTTTTGGAATACTTTATGGGCTAAACTTGGATCAAAATTGTTGTTTTCTACTACTTGTCATCCTCAAACGGATGGACAAACTGAAGTTGTCACTAGAACTTTGGGAACACTTTTGCGTGCTATTCTTAAAAAGAACTTGGTTTGACATTTCTATGGACTTTATTTTGGGGTTGCCTAGGACTAAGAAAGGGGGGGATTCTATTTCTGTTGTTGTGGATAGATTCTCTAAGATGGCACATTTTATAGCTTGACATAAAACCGATGATGCTTCAAACATTGCGGATTTGTTCTTTAGAGAAGTCGTTAGGTTGCAAGGCATGCCTAGGACTATTGTTTCTGGTCGTGATGGTAAATTCTTGAGTTACTTTTGGAAGACTTTATGGGCTAAACTTGGCACAAAATTGTGTTTTCTACTACTTGTCATCTTCAAACGGATGGACAAACTGAAGTTGTCAATAGAACTTTGGGAACACTTTTGCGTGCTAATCTTAAAAAGAACTTGGATTGACATTTCTATGGACTTTATTTTGGGGTTGCCTAGGACTAAGAAGGGGAGGGATTCTATTTTTGTTGTTGTGAATAGATTCTCTAAGATGGAACATTTTATAGCTTGTCATAAAACCGATGATGCTTCAAACATGGCGGATTTGTTCTTTAGAGAAGTCTTTGGGTTGCATGGCATGCCTAGGACTATTGATTCTGGTCGCGATGTTAAATTCTTGAGTTACTTTTGAAATACTTTAAGGGTTAAACATGGCACAAAATTGTTGTTTTCTACTATTTGTCATCCTCAAACGGATGGACAAACTGAAGTTGTCACTAGAACTTTGGGAACACTTTTGCGTGCTATTCTTAAAAAGAACTTGGATTGACATTTCTATGGACTTTATTTTGGGGTTGCCTAGGACTAAGAAGGGGAGGGATTCAATTTTTGTTGTTGTGGATAGATTCTCTGTGGGGACCCGGGCTCTAACTCAATTCTTTTGGGATTTAATTGGATCTTTGTTCGAAAATGTGGGTCAAAATTTTGCTTTTAACTTTAGTTCAAATGTATTAACTAAAGCATCACATATCTCGATAGAAATTAAACAACGTAATGTACATACAAGTCTGTTCGTACAACATACACTAGTGTTCACATGACAACTACAAACATAAGTAGTACAAGCGCCATAAGAAACCACTAGTAATCTGCAATGCCCGAGATCTCCACGCTATCATCATCTCTCATCTAGCTCGTGACCCCGATCCTGCCCCACCTGTTGCCATGCACACATACAGACACGACAACAGCCGGATAACTCCGGTGAGAACATATCCCAGTATAAAACATGGATGCATGCAATGTAATAAATCATGTACAATGCATAACATAAATCAAGTAACATGAATATCCATCTAAACATGTAGTAGAATACAAATCTGTATTCGACAATTCAAATCTTGACTCGACTCTTTTCTAATCTAGGGATCCCGGTGTGAATAAGACGGTCTGTTACCTACCCAACCACTCGGGGCAACGGTACGTCTTATTCCTAGACTTCGGTCAACTCTGTATCGAGGGTCTACACATATAGCAAATCTGCTCCTATGCGACGATACACCGAAACGTCTAGTTTTGGCAAGTCTGCCAATCTCTCCTATCTCAGGACTCGAATATAAATCAATAAACAAGGCATTACATAATCAATGTAATAACAATCTAGTATGTGATTTAGGGAAACTCGTATCAAATCTGAATCGAGTTGTGCAATCCCGTGACCACATGAATTATACCTTTCTTGTCGCACTGTCTGTGTCGTAGTCGAAGTCTTGAACTCAAATAACCAATACAAATCTGAAATGGCAATGTGTGAACAAACTTATCATAATATATCTCAATCAACTCCATATTCAAAGCTGAATTCGATTCAAATACAATTTGACGGCATAACGACGTATTTCTTCGATACCGATAACTCAATAATATCATACTTAATCACCATCAACTCATAATCTCATCTAACATCACTATACATGCTGAAATCTGCATATTCTCAATACAATACATGCTGGAATTTCGAAACAACGTCATATAGTATCTGAAAATCAATCCGATAACGTTTCTACGATGCTCATACTATCAAGAATGCATTTCTCAACTCAAAACATAATTTTCCCCAACATATGAATTTCGAATCATGCTGGAATTATATAAAACTTACATCCTTTCGTAGCCAACGATGCAAGGATCACAAATCTTAACTCGGAATATAAATCGGATGGCTAAATCATTCAAAACCACAATTTAAAGAGAAAAAGACATGAAAGCTCCTCCCTCCCATGCTCTCGGTTCTTAAATCTGAATGAATGAGGAAATGAAGACACATAACCATTTAGGCATGCAAAGGAACAAGTGTTACGTTTTCCAATCAACACGCATTACCGCGGGTGCGGCAGTGTAAGGGCGCGGGTGCGCTGAGCTCTCGGCAGCCATATCATTTTCAGAAATTCACGCACCGCGGGTGCGGCGCTTGCACTGCCGCGGGTGCGGTCTCAGCACCGCGGTTGCGGTCGTGCGCGCACCGCGGGTGCGGTGTTACTTCGAAAAATCTCCCAATTTTCTATCACCTACACCGCGGGGGCGGTAGTCTTAACACCGCGGGTGCGATGTGGCTTCGGCCCTGCAGCTCAAAATCACATAATTCATGCATTCTTATCTATACAAGTTTAACATCCCTGCCAATTGACAATTCTCGAGCCTTACATTCTCTAAGATGGCACATTTTATAACTTGTCATAAAACCGATGATGCTTCAAACATGGCGGATTTGTTCTTTAGAGAAGTCTTTAGGTTGCATGGCATGCCTAGGACTATTGTTTCTGGTCGGTGTTAAATTCTTGAGTTACTTTTGGAATACTTTATGGGCTAAACTTGGCACAAAATTGTTGTTTTCTACTACTTGTCTTCCTCAAACGGATGGACAAACTGAAGTTGTCACTAGAACTTTGGGAACACTTTTGCGTGCTATTCTTAAAATGAACTTGGATTGACATTTCTATGGACTTTATTTTGGGGTTGCCTAGGACTAAGAAGGGGAGGGATTCTATTTTTGTTGTTGTGGATAGATTGTCTAAAATGGCACATTTTATAGCTTTTCATAAAACCGATGATGCTTCAAACATTGCAGATTTGTTCTTTAGAGAAGTCGTTAGGTTGCATGACATGCCTAGGACTATTGTTTCTGGTCGCGATGTTAAATTCTCGAGTTACTTTTGGAATACTTTATGGGCTAAACTTGGCACAAAATTTTTGTTTTCTACTACTTGTCTTCCTCAAACGGATGGACAAACTGAAGTTGTCACTAGAACTTTGGGAACACTTTTGCGTGCTATTCTTAAAATGAAATTGGATTGAAATTTCTATGGACTTTATTTTGGGGTTGCCTAGGACTAAGAAGGGGAGGGATTCTATTTTTGTTGTTGTGGATAGATTGTCTAAAATGGCACATTTTATAGCTTTTCATAAAACCGGTGATGCTTCAAACATTGCAGATTTGTTCTTTAGAGAAGTCGTTAGGTTGCATGACATGCCTAGGACTATTGTTTCTGGTCGCGATGTTAAATTCTCGAGTTACTTTTGGAATACTTTATGGGCTAAACTTGGCACAAAATTTTTGTTTTCCACAACTTGTCATCCTCAAACGGATGGACAAACTGAAGTTGTCAATAGAACTTTGGGAACACTTTTACGTGCTATTCTTAAAAAGAACTTGGATTGACATTTCTATGGATTTTATTTTGGGTTGCCTAGGACTAAGAAGGGGAGGGATTCTATTTTTGTTGTTGTGGATAGATTCTCTAAGATGGCACATTTTATAGCTTGCCGATGACGCTTCAAACATTGCGAATTTGTTCTTTAGAGAAGTCGTTAGGTTGCATGGCATGCCTAGGACTATTTATTCTGGTCGCGATGTTAAATTCTTGGGTTACTTTTGGAATAATTTATGGGCTAAACTTGGCACAAAATTGTTGTTTTCTATTACTTGTCATCCTCAAACGGATGGACAAACTGAAGTTGTCACTACAACTTTGTGAACACTTTTGCGTGCTATTCTTAAAAAGAACTTGGTTAGACATTTCTATGGACTTTATTTTGGGGTTGCCTAGGACTAAGAAAGGGGGGGATTCTATTTCTGTTGTTGTGGATAGATTCTCTAAGATGGCACATTTTATAGCTTGACATAAAACCGATGATGCTTCAAACATTGCGGATTTGTTCTTTAGAGAAGTCATTAGGTTGCATGGCATGCCTAGGACTATTGATTCTGGTCGCGATGTTAAATTCTCGAGTTACTTTTGGAATACTTTATGGGCTAAACTTGGCACAAAATTGTTGTTTTCCACTACTTCTCATCCTCAAAC
Organism: Primulina eburnea; assembly: GCF_022965805.1. Lineage (NCBI taxonomy): Eukaryota > Viridiplantae > Streptophyta > Magnoliopsida > Lamiales > Gesneriaceae > Primulina > Primulina eburnea. The sequence continues at coordinate 25,431,770 of NC_133108.1, read as the reverse complement.
GTATGGACAAACTGAAGTTGTCAATAGAACTTTAGGAACACTGTTACGTGCTATTCGTAAAAAGAACTTGGATTAACATTTCTATGGATTTTATTTTGGGTTGTCTAGGACTAAGAAGGGGAGGGATTCTATTTTTGTTGTTGTGGATAGATTCTCTATGATGGCACATTTTATAGCTTGTCATAAAACCGATGACGCTTCAAACATTGCAGATTTGTTCTTTAGAGAAGTCGTTAGGTTGCATGGCATGCCTAGGACTATTGATTCTGGTCGCGATGTTAAATTCTTGGGTTACTTTTGGAATACTTTATGGGCTAAACTTGGCACAAAATTGTTGTTTTCTACTACTTGTCATCCTCAAACTGATGGAAAAACTGAAGTTGTCAATAGAACGTTGGGAACACTTTTGCGTGCTATTCTTAAAAAGAACTTGGATTGACATTTCTATGGACTTTATTTTGGGGTTGCCTAGGACTAAGAAGGGGAGGGATTCTATTTTTGTTGTTGTGGATAGATTCTCTAAAATGGCACATTTTATAGCTTGTCATAAAACCGATGATGCTTCAAACATTGCGGATTTGTTCTTTAGAAAAGTCGTTAGGTTGAATGGCATGCCTAGGACTATTGATTCTGGTCGCGATCTTAAATTCTTGAGTTACTTTTGGAATACTTTATGGGCTAAACTTGGCAAAAAATTGTTGTTTTCTACTACTTGTCATCCTCAAACGGATGGACAAACTGAAGTTGTCACTAGAACTTTGGGAACACTTTTGCGTGCTATTCTTAAAAAGAACTTGGTTTGACATTTCTATGGACTTTATTTTGGGGTTGCCTAGGACTAAGAAAGGGGGGGATTCTATTTCTGTTGTTGTGGATAGATTCTCTAAGATGGCACATTTTATAGCTTGACATAAAACCGATGATGCTTCAAACATTGCGGATTTGTTCTTTAGAGAAGTCGTTAGGTTGCATGGCATGCCTAGGACTTTTGTTTCTGGTCGCGATGTTAAATTCTTGAGTTACTTTTGGAATACTTTATGGGCTAAACTTGGCACAAAATTGTTGTTTTCTACTACTTGTCTTCCTCAAACGGATGGACAAACTGAAGTTGTCACTAGAACTTTGGGAACACTTCTGCGTGCTATTCTTAAAAAGAACTTGGATTGACATTTCTATGTACTTTATTTTGGGGTTTCCTAGGATTAAGAAGGGGAGGGATTCTATTTTGGTTGCTGTGGATAGATTGTCTAAGATGGCACATTTTATAGCTTGTCATAAAATCGATGATGCTTCAAACATTGCGGATTTGTTCTTTAGAGAAGTCGTTAGGTTGCATGGCATGCCTAGGACTATTGTTTCTGGTCGTGATGGTAAATTCTTGAGTTACTTTTGGAAGACTTTATGGGCTAAACTTGGCACAAAATTTTGTTTTCTACTACTTGTCATCCTCAAACCGATGGACAAACTGAAGTTGTCACTAGAACTTTGGGAACACTTTTGCGTGCTATTCTTAAAAAGAACTTGGATTGACACTTCTATGGATTTTATTTTGGGGTTGCCTAGGACTAAGAAGGGGAGGGATTCTATTTTTGTTGTTGTGGATAGATTGTCTAAAATGCCACATTTTATAGCTTTTCATAAAACCGATGATGCTTCAAACATGGCGGATTTGTTCTTTAGAGAAGTCGTTAGGTTGCATGACATGCCTAGGACTATTGATTCTGGTCGCGGTGTTAAATTCTTGAGTTACTTTTGGAAGACTTTATGGGCTAAACTTGGCACAAAATTGTTGTTTTCCACTACTTCTCATCCTCAAACGGATGGACAAACTGAAGTTTTCAATAGAACTTTAAGAACACTTTTACGTGCTATTCGTAAAAAGAACTTGGATTAACATTTCTATGGATTTTATTTTGGGTTGTCTAGGACTAAGAAGGGGAGGGATTCTATTTTTGTTGTTGTGGATAGATTCTCTAAGATGGCACATTTTATAGCTTGTCATAAAACCGATGACGCTTCAAACATTGTAGATTTGTTCTTTAGAGAAGTCGTTAGGTTGCATGGCATGCCTAGCACTATTGATTCTGGTCGCGATGTTAAATTCTTGGGTTACTTTTGGAATACTTTATGGGCTAAACTTGGCACAAAATTGTTGTTTTCTACTACTTGTCATCCTCAAATTGATGGACAAACTGAAGTTGTCAATAGAACGTTGGGAACACTTTTGCGTGTTATTCTTAAAAAGAACTTGGATTGACATTTCTATGGACTTTATTTTGGGGTTGCCTAGGACTAAGAAGGGGAGGGATTCAATTTTTGTTGTTGTGGATAGATTCTCTAAGATGGCACATTTTATAGCTTCTCATAAAACCGATGATGCTTCAAACATGGTGGATTTGTTCTTTAGAGAAATCTTTAGGTTGCATGGCATGCCTAGGACTATTGATTCTGGTCGCGATTCGAGTTACTTTTGGAATACTTTATAGGCTAAACTTGGCACAAAATTGTTGTTTTCCACTACTTCTCTTCCTCAAACGGATGGACAAACTGAAGTTGTCGCTAGAACTTTGGGAACACTTTTGCGTGCTATTCTTAAAAAGAACTTGGATTGACATTTCTTGGGACTTTATTTTGGGGTTGCCTAGGACTAAGAATGGGAGGGATTCTATTTTTGTTGTTGTGGATAGATTCTCTAAGATGACACATTTTATAGCTTGTCATAAAACCGATGATGCTTCAAACTTTGCGGATTTGTTCTTTAGAGAAGTCGTTAGGTTGCATGGCATGCCTAGGACTATTGTTTCTGGTCGTGATGGTAAATTCTCGAGTTACTTTTGGAAGACTTTATGGGCTAAACTTGGCACAAAATTGTGTTTTCTTCTACTTGTCATCCTCAAACGGATGGACAAACTGAAGTTGTCAATAGAACTTTGGGAACACTTTTGCGTGCTAATCTTAAAAATAACTTGGATTGACATTTCTATGGACTTTATTTTGGGGTTGCCTAGGACTAAGAAGGGGAGGGATTCTATTTTTGTTGTTGTGGATGGATTCTCTAAGATGGCACATTTTATAGCTTGTCATAAAACCGATGATGCTTCAAACATGGCGGATTTGTTCTTTAGAGAAGTCTTTGGGTTGCATGGCATGCCTAGGACTATTGATTCTGGTCGCGATGTTAAATTCTTGAGTTACTTTTGGAATACTTTAAGGGTTAAACTTGTCACAAAATTGTTGTTTTCTATTATTTGTCATCCTCAAACGGATGGACAAACTGAAGTTGTCACTAGAACTTTGGGAACACTTTTGCGTGCTATTCTTAAAAAGAACTTGGATTGACATTTCTATGGACTTTATTTTGGGGTTGCCTAGGACTAAGAAGGGGAGGGATTCAATTTTTGTTGTGGTGGATAGATTCTCTAAGATGGCACATTTTATAACTTGTCATAAAACCGATGATGCTTCAAACATGGCGGATTTGTTCTTTAGAGAAGTCTTTAGGTTGCATGGCATGCCTAGGACTATTGTTTCTGGTCGCGGTGTTAAATTCTTGAGTTACTTTTGGAATACTTTATGGGCTAAACTTAGCACAAAATTGTTGTTTTCTACTACTTGTCTTCCTCAAACGGATGGACAAACTGAAGTTGTCACTAGAACTTTGGGAACACTTTTGCGTGCTATTCTTAAAATGAACTTGGATTGACATTTCTATGGACTTTATTTTGGGGTTGCATAGGACTAAGAAGGGGAGGGATTCTATTTTTGTTGTTGTGGATAGATTGTCTAAAATGGCACATTTTATAGCTTTTCATAAAACCGATGATTCTTCAAACATTGCAGATTTGTTCTTTAGAGAAGTCGTTAGGTTGCATGACATGCCTAGGACTATTGTTTCGGGTCGCGATGTTAAATTCTCGAGTTACTTTTGGAATACTTTATCGGCTAAACTTGGCACAAAATTGTTGTTTTCTACTACTTGTCTTCCTCAAACGGATGGACAAACTGAAGTTGTCACTAGAACTTTGGGAACACTTTTGCGTGCTATTCTTAAAATGAACTTGGATTGACATTTCTATGGACTTTATTTTGGGGTTGCCTAGGACTAAGAAGGGGAGGGATTCTATTTTTGTTGTTGTGGATAGATTGTCTAAAATGGCACATTTTATAGCTTTTCATAAAACCGATGATGCTTCAAACATTGCAGATTTGTTCTTTAGAGAAGTCGTTAGGTTGCTTGACATGCCTAGGACTATTGTTTCTGGTCGCGATGTTAAATTCTCGAGTTACTTTTGGAATACTTTATGGGCTAAACTTGGCACAAAATTTTTGTTTTCCACAACTTGTCATCCTCAAACGGATGGACAAACTGAAGTTGTCAATAGAACTTTGGGAACACTTTTACGTGCTATTCTTAAAAAGAACTTGGATTGACATTTCTGTGGATTTTATTTTGGGTTGCCTAGGACTAAGAAGGGGAGGGATTCTATTTTTGTTGTTGTGGATAGATTCTCTAAGATGGCACATTTTATAGCTTGCAGATGACGCTTCAAACATTGCGAATTTGTTCTTTAGAGAAGTCGTTAGGTTGCATGGCATGCCTAGGACTATTTATTCTGGTCGCGATGTTAAATTCTTGGGTTACTTTTGGAATAATTTATGGGCTAAACTTGGCACAAAATTGTTGTTTTCTATTACTTGTCATCCTCAAACGGATGGACAAACTGAAGTTGTCACTACAACTTTGGGAACACTTTTGCGTGCTATTCTTAAAAAGAACTTGGATTGACACTTCTATGGACTTTATTTTGGGGTTGCCTAGGACTAAGAAGGGGAGGGATTCTATTTTTGTTGTTGTGGATAGATTGTCTAAAATGGCACATTTTATAGCTTTTCATAAAACCGATGATGCTTCAAACATTGCGGATTTGTTCTTTAGAGAAGTCGTTAGGTTGCATGACATGCCTAGGACTATTGATTCTGGTCGCGATGTTAAATTCTCGAGTTACTTTTGGAAGACTTTATGGGCTAAACTTGGCACAAAATTGTTGTTTTCCACTACTTCTCATCCTCAAACGGATAGACAAACTGAAGTTGTTAATAGAACTTTAGGAACACTTTTACGTGCTATTCGTAAAAAGAACTTGGATTAACATTTCTATGGATTTTATTTTGGGTTGTCTAGGACTAAGAAGGGGAGGGATTCTATTTTTTTTGTTGTGAATAGATTCTCTAAGATGGCACATTTTATAGCTTGTCATAAAACCGATGACGTTTCAAACATTGTAGATTTGTTCTTTAGAGAAGTCGTTAGGTTACATGGCATGCCTAGGACTATTGATTCTGGTCGCGATGTTAAATTCTTGGTTTACTTTTGGAATACTTTATGGGCTAAACTTGGCACAAAATTATTGTTTTCTACTACTTGTCATCCTCAAACTGATGGACAAACTGAAGTTGTCAATAGAACGTTGGGAACACTTTTGCGTGCTATTCTTAAAAAGAACTTGGATTGACATTTCTATGGACTTTATTTTGGGGTTGCCTAGGACTAAGAAGGGGAGGGATTCAATTTTTTTTGTTGTGGATAGATTCTCTAAGATGGCATATTTTATAGCTTGTCATAAAACCGATGATGCTTCAAACATGGCGGATTTGTTCTTTAGAGAAATCTTTAGTTTGCATGGCATGCCTAGGACTATTGATTTTGGTCGCGATGTTAAATTCTTGAGTTACTTTTGGAATACTTTATAGGCTAAACTTGGCACAAAATTGTTGTTTTCCACTACTTATCTTCCTCAAACGGATGGACAAACTGAAGTTGTCAATAGAACTTTGGGAACACTTTTGCGTGCTAATCATAAAAAGAACTTGGATTGATATTTCTATGGACTTTATTTTGGGGTTGCCTAGGACTAAGAAGGGGAGGGATTCTATTTTTGTTGTTGTGGATAGATTCTCTAAGATGGCACATTTTATAGCTTGTCATAAAACCGATGATGCTTCAAACATGGCGGATTTGTTCTTCAGAGAAGTCTTTGGGTTGCATGGCATGCCTAGGACTATTGATTCTGGTTGCGATGTTAAATTCTTGAGTTACTTTTGGAATACTTTATGGGTTAAACTTGACACAAAATTGTTGTTTTCTACTATTTGTCATCCTCAAACGGATGGACAAACTGAAGTTGTCACTAGAACTTTGGGAACACTTTTGATTGCTATTCTTAAAAAGAACTTGGATTGACATTTCTATGGACTTTATTTTGGGGTTGCCTAGGACTAAGAAGGGGAGGGATTCAATTTTTGTTGTTGTGGATAGATTCTCTAAGATGGCACATTTTATAACTTGTCATAAAACCGATGATGCTTCAAACATGGCGGATTTGTTCTTTAGAGAAGTCTTTAGGTTGCATGGCATGCCTAGGACTATTGTTTCTGGTCGCGGTGTTAAATTCTTGAGTTACTTTTGGAATACTTTATGGGCTAAACTTGGCAAAAAATTGTTGTTTTCTACTACTTGTCTTCCTCAAACGGATGGACAAACTGAAGTTGTCACTAGAACTTTGGGAACACTTTTACGTGCTATTCGTAAAAAGAACTTGGATTAACATTTCTATGGATTTTATTTTGGGTTGTCTAGGACTAAGAAGGGGAGGGATTCTATTTTTGTTGTTGTGAATAGATTCTCTAAGATGGCACATTTTATAGCTTGTCATAAAACCGATGACGCTTCAAACATTGTAGATTTGTTCTTTAGAGAAGTCGTTAGGTTACATGGCATGCCTAGGACTATTGATTCTGGTCGCGATGTTAAATTCTTGGTTTACTTTTGGAATACTTTATGGGCTAAACTTGGCACAAAATTATTGTTTTCTACTACTTGTCATCCTCAAACTGATGGACAAACTGAAGTTGTCAATAGAACGTTGGGAACACTTTTGCGTGCTATTCTTAAAAAGAACTTGGATTGACATTTCTATGGACTTTATTTTGGGGTTGCCTAGGACTAAGAAGGGGAGGGATTCAATTTTTTTTGTTGTGGATAGATTCTCTAAGATGGCATATTTTATAGCTTGTCATAAAACCGATGATGCTTCAAACATGGCGGATTTGTTCTTTAGAGAAATCTTTAGGTTGCATGGCATGCCTAGGACTATTGATTTTGGTCGCGATGTTAAATTCTTGAGTTACTTTTGGAATACTTTATAGGCTAAACTTGGCACAAAATTGTTGTTTTCCACTACTTATCTTCCTCAAACGGATGGACAAACTGAAGTTGTCAATAGAACTTTGGGAACACTTTTGCGTGCTAATCTTAAAAAGAACTTGGATTGATATTTCTATGGACTTTATTTTGGGGTTGCCTAGGACTAAGAAGGGGAGGGATTCTATTTTTGTTGTTGTGGATAGATTCTCTAAGATGGCACATTTTATAGCTTGTCATAAAACCGATGATGCTTCAAACATGGCGGATTTGTTCTTCAGAGAAGTCTTTGGGTTGCATGGCATGCCTAGGACTATTGATTCTGGTTGCGATGTTAAATTCTTGAGTTACTTTTGGAATACTTTATGGGTTAAACTTGACACAAAATTGTTGTTTTCTACTATTTGTCATCCTCAAACGGATGGACAAACTGAAGTTGTCACTAGAACTTTGGGAACACTTTTGAGTGCTATTCTTAAAAAGAACTTGGATTGACATTTCTATGGACTTTATTTTGGGGTTGCCTAGGACTAAGAAGGGGAGGGATTCAATTTTTGTTGTTGTGGATAGATTCTCTAAGATGGCACATTTTATAACTTGTCATAAAACCGATGATGCTTCAAACATGGCGGATTTGTTCTTTAGAGAAGTCTTTAGGTTGCATGGCATGCCTAGGACTATTGTTTCTGGTCGCGGTGTTAAATTCTTGAGTTACTTTTGGAATACTTTATGGGCTAAACTTGGCAAAAAATTGTTGTTTTCTACTACTTGTCTTCCTCAAACGGATGGACAAACTGAAGTTGTCACTAGAACTTTGGGAACACTTTTACGTGCTATTCGTAAAAAGAACTTGGATTAACATTTCTATGGATTTTATTTTGGGTTGTCTAGGACTAAGAAGGGGAGGGATTCTATTTTTGTTGTTGTGAATAGATTCTCTAAGATGGCACATTTTATAGCTTGTCATAAAACCGATGACGCTTCAAACATTGTAGATTTGTTCTTTAGAGAAGTCGTTAGGTTACATGGCATGCCTAGGACTATTGATTCTGGTCGCGATGTTAAATTCTTGGTTTACTTTTGGAATACTTTATGGGCTAAACTTGGCACAAAATTGTTGTTTTCTACTACTTGTCATCCTCAAACTGATGGACAAACTGAAGTTGTCAATAGAACGTTGGGAACACTTTTGCGTGCTATTCTTAAAAAGAACTTGGATTGACATTTCTATGGACTTTATTTTGGGGTTGCCTAGGACTAAGAAGGGGAGGGATTCAATTTTTGTTGTTGTGGATAGATTCTCTAAGATGGCATATTTTATAGCTTGTCATAAAACCGATGATGCTTCAAACATGGCGGATTTGTTCTTTAGAGAAATCTTTAGGTTGCATGGCATGCCTAGGACTATTGATTTTGGTCGCGATGTTAAATTCTTGAGTTACTTTTGGAATACTTTATAGGCTAAACTTGGCACAAAATTGTTGTTTTCCACTACTTATCTTCCTCAAACGGATGGACAAACTGAAGTTGTCAATAGAACTTTGGGAACACTTTTGCGTGCTAATCTTAAAAAGAACTTGGATTGATATTTCTATGGACTTTATTTTGGGGTTGCCTAGGACTAAGAAGGGGAGGGATTCTATTTTTGTTGTTGTGGATAGATTCTCTAAGATGGCACATTTTATAGCTTGTCATAAAACCGATGATGCTTCAAACATGGCGGATTTGTTCTTCAGAGAAGTCTTTGGGTTGCATGGCATGCCTAGGACTATTGATTCTGGTTGCGATGTTAAATTCTTGAGTTACTTTTGGAATACTTTATGGGTTAAACTTGGCACAAAATTGTTGTTTTCTACTATTTGTCATCCTCAAACGGATGGACAAACTGAAGTTGTCACTAGAACTTTGGGAACACTTTTGAGTGCTATTCTTAAAAAGAACTTGGATTGACATTTCTATGGACTTTATTTTGGGGTTGCCTAGGACTAAGAAGGAGAGGGATTCTATTTTTGTTGTTGTGGATAGATTCTCTAAGATGGAACATTTTATAGCTTGTCATAAAACCGATGATGCTTCAAACATGGCGGATTTGTTCTTTAGAGAAGTCTTTGGGTTGCATGGCATGCCTAGGACTATTGATTCTGGTCGCGATGTTAAATTCTTGAGTTACTTTTGAAATACTTTAAGGGTTAAACATGGCACAAAATTGTTGTTTTCTACTATTTGTCATCCTCAAACGGATGGACAAACTGAAGTTGTCACTAGAACTTTGGGAACACTTTTGCGTGCTATTCTTAAAAAGAACTTGGATTGACATTTCTATGGACTTTATTTTGGGGTTGCCTAGGACTAAGAAGGGGAGGGATTCAATTTTTGTTGTTGTGGATAGATTCTCTAAGATGGCACATTTTATAACTTGTCATAAAACCGATGATGCTTCAAACATGGCGGATTTGTTCTTTAGAGAAGTCTTTAGGTTGCATGGCATGCCTAGGACTATTGTTTCTGGTCGCGGTGTTAAATTCTTGAGTTACTTTTGGAATACTTTATGGGCTAAACTTGGCACAAAATTGTTGTTTTCTACTACTTGTCTTCCTCAAACGGATGGACAAACTGAAGTTGTCACTAGAACTTTGGGAACACTTTTGCGTGCTATTCTTAAAATGAACTTGGATTGACATTTCTATGGACTTTATTTTGGGGTTGCCTAGGACTAAGAAGGGGAGGGATTCTATTTTTGTTGTTGTGGATAGATTGTCTAAAATGGCACATTTTATAGCTTTTCATAAAACCGATGATGCTTCAAACATTGCAGATTTGTTCTTTAGAGAAGTCGTTAGGTTGCATGACATGCCTAGGACTATTGTTTCTGGTCACGATGTTAAATTCTCGAGTTACTTTTGCAATACTTTGTGGGCTAAACTTGGCACAAAATTTTTGTTTTCTACTACTTGTCTTCCTCAAACGGATGGACAAACTGAAGTTGTCACTAGAACTTTGGGAACACTTTTGCGTGCTATTCTTAAAATGAACTTGGATTGACATTTCTATGGACTTTATTTTGGGGTTGCCTAGGACTAAGAAGGGGAGGGATTCTATTTTTGTTGTTGTGGATAGATTGTCTAAAATGGCACATTTTAAAGCTTCTCATAAAACAGATGATGCTTCAAACATTGCAGATTTGTTCTTTAGAGAAGTCGTTAGGTTGCATGACATGCCTAGGACTATTGTTTCTGGTCGCGATGTTAAATTCTCGAGTTACTTTTGGAATACTTTATGGGCTAAACTTGGCACAAAATTTTTGTTTTCCACAACTTGTCATCCTCAAACGGATGGACAAACTGAAGTTGTCAATAGAACTTTGGGAACACTTTTACGTGCTATTCTTAAAAAGAACTTGGATTGACATTTCTATGGATTTTATTTTGGGTTGCCTAGGACTAAGAAGGGGAGGGATTCTATTTTTGTTGTCGTGGATAGATTCTCTAAGATGGCACATTTTATAGCTTTCCGATGACGCTTCAAACATTGCGAATTTGTTCTTTAGAGAAGTCGTTAGGTTGCATGGCATGCCTAGGACTATTTATTCTGGTCGCGATGTTAAATTCTTGGGTTACTTTTGGAATAATTTATGGGCTAAACTTGGCACAAAATTGTTGTTTTCTATTACTTGTCATCCTCAAACGGATGGACAAACTGAAGTTGTCACTACAACTTTGTGAACACTTTTGCGTGCTATTCTTAAAAAGAACTTGGTTTGACATTTCTATGGACTTTATTTTTGGGTTGCCTAGGACTAAGAAAGGGGGGGATTCTATTTCTGTTGTTGTGGATAGATTCTTTAAGATGGCACATTTTATAGCTTGACATAAAACCGATGATGCTTCAAACATTGCGGATTTGTTCTTTAGAGAAGTCGTTAGGTTGCATGGCATGCCTAGGACTATTGATTCTGGTCGCGATGTTAAATTCTCGAGTTACTTTTGAAAGACTTTATGGGCTAAACTTGGCACAAAATTGTTGTTTTCCACTACTTCTCATCCTCAAACGGATGGACAAACTGAAGTTGTCAATAGAACTTTAGGAACACTTTTACGTGCTATTCGTAAAAAGAACTTGGATTAACATTTCTATGGATTTTATTTTGGGTTGTCTAGGACTAAGAAGGGGAGGGATTCTATTTTTGTTGTTGTGGATAGATTCTCTATGATGGCACATTTTATAGCTTGTCATAAAACCGATGACGCTTCAAACATTGCAGATTTGTTCTTTAGAGAAGTCGTTAGGTTGCATGGCATGCCTAGGACTATTGATTCTGGTCGCGATGTTAAATTCTTGGGTTACTTTTGGAATACTTTATGGGCTAAACTTGGCACAAAATTGTTGTTTTCTACTACTTGTCATCCTCAAACTGATGGACAAACTGAAGTTGTCAATAGAACGTTGGGAACACTTTTGCGTGCTATTTTTAAAAAGAACTTGGATTGACATTTCTATGGACTTCATTTTGGGGTTGCCTAGGACTAAGAAGGGGAGGGATTCTATTTTTGTTGTTGTGGATAGATTCTCTAAAATGGCACATTTTATAGCTTGTCATAAAACCGATGATGCTTCAAACATTGCGGATTTGTTCTTTAGAAAAGTCGTTAGGTTGAATGGCATGCCTAGGACTATTGATTCTGGTCGCGATCTTAAATTCTTGATTTACTTTTGGAATACTTTATGGGCTAAACTTGGCACAAAATTGTTGTTTTCTACTACTTGTCATCATCAAACGGATGGACAAACTGAAGTTGTCACTAGAACTTTGGGAACACTTTTGCGTGCTATTCTTAAAAAGAACTTGGTTTGACATTTCTATGGACTTTATTTTGGGGTTGCCTAGGACTAAGAAAGGGGGGATTCTATTTCTGTTGTTGTGGATAGATTCTCTAAGATGGCACATTTTATAGCTTGACATAAAACCGATGATGCTTCAAACATTGCGGATTTGTTCTTTAGAGAAGTCGTTAGGTTGCATGGCATGCCTAGGACTTTTGTTTCTGGTCGCGATGTTAAATTCTTGAATTACTTTTGGAATACTTTATGGGATAAACTTGGCACAAAATTGTTGTTTTCTACTACTTGTCTTCCTCAAACGGATGGACAAACTGAAGTTGTCACTAGAACTTTGGGAACACTTCTGCGTGCTATTCTTAAAAAGAACTTGGATTGACATTTCTATGTACTTTATTTTGGGGTTGCCTAGGATTATGAAGGGGAGGGATTCTATTTTTGTTGCTGTGGATAGATTCTCTAAGCTGGCACATTTTATAGCTTGTCATAAAACCGATGATGCTTCAAACATTGCGGATTTGTTCTTTAGAGAATTCGTTAGGTTGCATGGCATGCCTAGGACTATTGTTTCTGGTCGTGATGGTAAATTCTTGAGTTACTTTTGGAAGACTTTATGGGCTAAACTTGGCACAAAATTGTGTTTTCTACTACTTGTCATCCTCAAACCGATGGACAAACTGAAGTTGTCACTAGAACTTTGGGAACACTTTTGCGTGCTATTCTTAAAAAGAACTTGGATTGACACTTCTTTGGATTTTATTTTGGGGTTGCCTAGGACTAAGAAGGGGAGGGATTCTATTTTTGTTGTTGTGGATAGATTGTCTAAAATGCCACATTTTATAGCTTTTCATAAAACCGATGATGCTTCAAACATGGCGGATTTGTTCTTTAGAGAAGTCGTTAGGTTGCATGACATGCCTAGGACTATTGATTCTGGTCGCGGTGTTAAATTCTTGGGTTACTTTTGGAATACTTTATGGGCTAAACTTGGCACAAAATTGTTGTTTTCTACTACTTGTCATCCTCAAATTGATGGACAAACTGAAGTTGTCAATAGAACGTTGGGAACACTTTTGCGTGTTATTCTTAAAAAGAACTTGGATTGACATTTCTATGGACTTTATTTTGGGGTTGCCTAGGACTAAGAAGGGGAGGGATTCAATTTTTGTTGTTGTGGATAGATTCTCTAAGATGGCACATTTTATAGCTTCTCATAAAACCGATGATGCTTCAAACATGGCGGATTTGTTCTTTAGAGAAATCTTTAGGTTGCATGGCATGCCTAGGACTATTGATTCTGGTCGCGATTCGAGTTACTTTTGGAATACTTTATAGGCTAAACTTGGCACAAAATTGTTGTTTTCCACTACTTCTCTTCTTCCTCAAACGGATGGACAAACTGAAGTTGTCGCTAGAACTTTGGGAACACTTTTGCGTGCTATTCTTAAAAAGAACTTGGATTGACATTTCTAGGGACTTTATTTTGGGGTTGCCTAGGACTAAGAAGGGGAGGGATTCTATTTTTGTTGTTGTGGATAGATTCTCTAAGATGACACATTTTATAGCTTGTCATAAAACCGATGATGCTTCAAACTTTGCGGATTTGTTCTTTAGAGAAGTCGTTAGGTTGCATGGCATGCCTAGGACTATTGTTTCTGGTCGTGATGGTAAATTCTCGAGTTACTTTTGGAAGACTTTATGGGCTAAACTTGGCACAAAATTGTGTTTTCTACTACTTGTCATCCTCAAACGGATGGACAAACTGAAGTTGTCAATAGAACTTTGGGAACACTTTTGCGTGCTAATCTTAAAAAGAACTTGGATTGACATTTCTATGGACTTTATTTTGGGGTTGCCTAGGACTAAGAAGGGGAGGGATTCTATTTTTGTTGTTGTGGATGGATTCTCTAAGATGGCACATTTTATAGCTTGTCATAAAACCGATGATGCTTCAAACATGGCGGATTTGTTCTTTAGAGAAGTCTTTGGGTTGCATGGCATGCCTAGGACTATTGATTCTGGTCGCGATGTTAAATTCTTGAGTTACTTTTGGAATACTTTAAGGGTTAAACTTGTCACAAAATTGTTGTTTTCTACTATTTGTCATCCTCAAACGGATGGACAAACTGAAGTTGTCACTAGAACTTTGGGAACACTTTTGCGTGCTATTCTTAAAAAGAACTTGGATTGACATTTCTATGGACTTTATTTGGGGTTGCCTAGGACTAAGAAGGGGAGGGATTCAATTTTTGTTGTGGTGGATAGATTCTCTAAGATGGCACATTTTATAACTTGTCATAAAACCGATGATGCTTCAAACATGGCGGATTTGTTCTTTAGAGAAGTCTTTAGGTTGCATGGCATGTCTAGGACTATTGTTTCTGGTCGCGGTGTTAAATTCTTGAGTTACTTTTGGAATACTTTATGGGCTAAACTTAGCACAAAATTGTTGTTTTCTACTACTTTTCTTCCTCAAACGGATGGACAAACTGAAGTTGTCACTAGAACTTTGGGAACACTTTTGCGTGCTATTCTTAAAATGAACTTGGATTGACATTTCTATGGACTTTATTTTGGGGTTGCCTAGGACTAAGAAGGGGAGGGATTCTATTTTTGTTGTTGTGGATAGATTGTCTAAAATGGCACATTTTATAGCTTTTCATAAAACCGATGATGCTTCAAACATTGAAGATTTGTTCTTTAGAGAAGTCGTTAGGTTGCATGACATACCTAGGACTATTGTTTCTGGTCGTGATGTTAAATTCTCGAGTTACTTTTGGAATACTTTATGGGCTAAACTTGGCACAAAATTTTTGTTTTCCACAACTTGTCATCCTCAAACGGATGGACAAACTGAAGTTGTCAATAGAACTTTGGGAACACTTTTACGTGCTATTCTTAAAAAGAACTTGGATTGACATTTCTGTGGATTTTATTTTGGGTTGCCTAGGACTAAGAAGGGGAGGGATTCTATTTTTGTTGTTGTGGATAGATTCTCTAAGATGGCACATTTTATAGCTTGCCGATGACGCTTCAAACATTGCGAATTTGTTCTTTAGAGAAGTCGTTAGGTTGCATGGCATGCCTAGGACAATTTATTCTGGTCGCGATGTTAAATTCTTGGGTTACTTTTGGAATAATTTATGGGCTAAACTTGGCACAAAATTGTTGTTTTCTATTACTTGTCATCCTCAAACGGATGGACAAACTGAAGTTGTCACTACAACTTTGGGAACACTTTTGCGTGCTATTCTTAAAAAGAACTTGGATTGACACTTCTATGGACTTTATTTTGGGGTTGCCTAGGACTAAGAAGAGGAGGGATTCTATTTTTGTTGTTGTGGATAGATTGTCTAAAATGGCACATTTTATAGCTTTTCATAAAACCGATGATGCTTCAAACATTGCGGATTTGTTCTTTAGAGAAGTCGTTAGGTTGCATGACATGCCTAGGACTATTGATTCTGGTCGCGATGTTAAATTCTCGAGTTACTTTTGGAAGACTTTATGGGCTAAACTTGGCACAAAATTGTTGTTTTCCACTACTTCTCAATCTCAAACTGATAGACAAACTGAAGTTGTCAATAGAACTTTAGGAACACTTTTACGTGCTATTCGTAAAAAGAACTTGGATTAACATTTCTATGGATTTTATTTTGGGTTGTCTAGGACTAAGAAGGGGAGGGATTCTATTTTTGTTGTTGTGAATAGATTCTCTAAGATGGCACATTTTATAGCTTGTCATAAAACCGATGACGCTTCAACCATTGTAGATTTGTTCTTTAGAGAAGTCGTTAGGTTACATGGCATGCCTAGGACTATTGATTCTGGTCGCGATGTTAAATTCTTGGTTTACTTTTGGAATACTTTATGGGCTAAACTTGGCACAAAATTGTTGTTTTCTACTACTTGTCATCCTCAAACTGATGGACAAACTGAAGTTGTCAATAGAACGTTGGGAACACTTTTGCGTGCTATTCTTAAAAAGAACTTGGATTGACATTTCTATGGACTTTATTTTGGGGTTGCCTAGGACTAAGAAGGGGAGGGATTCAATTTTTGTTGTTGTGGATAGATTCTCTAAGATGGCATATTTTATAGCTTGTCATAAAACCGATGATGCTTCAAACATGGCGGATTTGTTCTTTAGAGAAATCTTTAGGTTGCATGGCATGCCTAGGACTATTGATTTTGGTCGCGATGTTAAATTCTTGAGTTACTTTTGGAATACTTTATAGGCTAAACTTGGCACAAAATTGTTGTTTTCCACTACTTATCTTCCTCAAACGGATGGACAAACTGAAGTTGTCAATAGAACTTTGGGAACACTTTTGCGTGCTAATCTTAAAAAGAACTTGGATTGATATTTCTATGGACTTTATTTTGGGGTTGCCTAGGACTAAGAAGGGGAGGGATTCTATTTTTGTTGTTGTGGATAGATTCTCTAAGATGGCACATTTTATAGCTTGTCATAAAACCGATGATGCTTCAAACATGGCGGATTTGTTCTTCAGAGAAGTCTTTGGGTTGCATGGCATGCCTAGGACTATTGATTCTGGTTGCGATGTTAAATTCTTGAGTTACTTTTGGAATACTTTATGGGTTAAACTTGGCACAAAATTGTTGTTTTCTACTATTTGTCATCCTCAAACGGATGGACAAACTGAAGTTATCACTAGAACTTTGGGAACACTTTTGAGTGCTGTTCTTAAAAAGAACTTGGATTGACATTTCTATGGACTTTATTTTGGGGTTGCCTAGGACTAAGAAGGGGAGGGATTCTATTTTTGTTGTTGTGGATAGATTCTCTAAGATGGCACATTTTATAACTTGTCATAAACCGATGATGCTTCAAACATGGCGGATTTGTTCTTCAGAGAAGTCTTTGGGTTGCATGGCATGCCTAGGACTATTGATTCTGGTTGCGATGTTAAATTCTTGAGTTACTTTTGGAATACTTTATGGGTTAAACTTGGCACAAAATTGTTGTTTTCTACTATTTGTCATCCTCAAACGGATGGACAAACTGAAGTTGTCACTAGAACTTTGGGAACACTTTTGAGTGCTATTCTTAAAAAGAACTTGGATTGACATTTCTATGGACTTTATTTTGGGGTTGCCTAGGACTAAGAAGGGGAGGGATTCTATTTTTGTTGTTGTGGATAGATTGTCTAAAATGGCACATTTTATTGCTTTTCATTAAATCGATGATGCTTCAAACATTGCAGATTTGTTCTTTAGAAAAGTCGTTAGGTTGCATGACATGCCTAGGACTATTATTTCTGGTCGCGATGTTAAATTCTCGAGTTACTTTAGGAATACTTTATGGGCTAAACTTGGCACAAAGTTTTTGTTTTCCACTACTTGTCATCCTCAAACGGATGGACAAACTGAAGTTGTCAATAGAACTTTGGGAACACTTTTACGTGGTATTCTTAAAAAGAACTTGGATTGACATTTCTATGGATTTTATTTTGGGTTGCCTAGCACTAAGAAGGGGAGGGATTCTATTTTTGTTGTTGTGGATAGATTCTCTAAGATGGCACATTTTATAGCTTGCCGATGACGCTTCAAACATTGCGAATTTGTTCTTTAGAGAAGTCGTTAGGTTGCATGGCATGCCTATGACTATTTATTCTGGTCGCGATGTTAAATTCTTGGGTTACTTTTGGAATACTTTAAGGGCTAAACTTGGCACAAAATTGTTGTTTTCTACTACTTTTCATCCTCAAACGGATGGACAAACTGAAGTTGTCACTAGAACTTTGGGAACACTTTTGCGTGCTATTCTTAAAAAGAACTTGGATTGACACTTCTATGGACTTTATTTTGGGGTTGCCTAGGACTAAGAAGGGGAGGGATTCTATTTTTGTTGTTGTGGATAGATTGTCTAAAATGGCACATTTTATAGCTTTTCATAAAACCGATGATGCTGCAAACATTGCGGATTTGTTCATTAGAGAAGTCGTTAGGTTGCATGACATGCCTAGGACTATTGTTTCTGGTCGCGATGTTAAATTCTCGAGTTACTTTTGGAAGACTTTATGGGCTAAACTTGGCACAAAATTGTAGTTTTCCACTACTTTTCATCCTCAAACGGATGGACAAACTGAAGTTGTCAATAGAACTTTGGGAACACTTTTACGTGCTATTCTTAAAAAGAACTTGGATTGACATTTCTATGGATTTTATTTTGGGTTGCCTAGGACTAAGAAGGGGAGGGATTCTATTTTTGTTGTTGTGGATAGATTCTCTAAGATGACACATTTTATAGCTTGCCGATGACACTTCAAACATTGCGGATTTGTTCTTTAGAGAAGTCATTAGGTTGCATGGCATGCCTAGGACTATTGATTCTGGTCGCGATGTTAAATTCTTGAGTTACTTTTGGATTACTTTATGGGCTAAACTTGGCACAAAATTGTTGTTTTCTACTACTTGTCATCCTCATACGGATGGACAAACTGAAGTTGTCACTAGAACTTTGGGAACACTTTTGCGTGCTATTCTTAAAAAGAACTTGGATTCGATTCGCAATCCGATATCCATAATACTCGACAAACACATATTAACTGGACCTAATTACCTCACTTGGCTAAGAAACCTGAAAATCGTCTTGAATTCGGAAATGGTAGCATATACACTGACTGAGTCGCCCCCTGTTGAGGCTCCGACTGGCTGCACTCCTGAGGAATTGCAGACTTACAAGGAATGGTGTGACGTTGACTTGATAGCCAGGTGTTATATGCTAACTTCTATGAATGATGAGCTGCAGAGGCGTTTTGAGGGTGCAAAGAGTGCTGCTGACATTCATTTGCATCTCAAAGAGCTCTTTGGTGAGCAAACACGACCTCTAAGGCATGCTACGGTCAAGGAGCTGATCACTTTGCGCATGCGAGATGGGGCCTCGGTCCATGAGCATGGCTTAAAGATGATCGGGCTCGTGGACAAGCTCGTTGGCATGGATCTGATCTTGCCTTTGGAGTTGACCACCGACGTGTTGCTCTTATCGCTGCCTAGTTCATTTGATCCTTTTGTGGTGAACTTCAACATGAACAAGATTGAACCGACCCTTGAGGAGTTGGTGAATATGCTTGTTACGTTTGAATCAACCATCAAGAAAGAGGAGTTGGTTCTTTATGTGGGTTCTTCATCTGGTACGAAGATTGATCCACATGGGAAGGGAAAGAAGTG
Source organism: Primulina eburnea (assembly GCF_022965805.1). NCBI lineage: Eukaryota > Viridiplantae > Streptophyta > Magnoliopsida > Lamiales > Gesneriaceae > Primulina > Primulina eburnea. The sequence goes on along the minus strand of NC_133108.1, from coordinate 25,412,539 downwards.
TTCTTTCCAACGTCCCAAGAAGAACGTGCCCTTGTTGAGGCAATCTCTGAATCCCGTTGTGGCAGCCACACCAGTTAAGGCTGAGAAGACTAGTGATGTTTGTCATCACTGCAAGAAGCATGGACATTGGAGGCGAAATTGCAAGGAATATCTGGCCCAGAAGAGTTCTGGAAACGGTATGTTCTAAATTGAAGTAAACATTTCAATTAACTCTACTTCTTGGGTATTAGATACTGGTTGTGACTCACATCTCTGTAATGAGTTACAGGTGATGGGAAGAAGTAGAAAGCTTAAGGAAGCTATGACCTTCTAGAGGATGGGCAATGGAGCAAGAGTTGCTGCCATGTCTGTAGAAGATGTTTACTTATTGTTGAACAATAGTTTTAAGTTAATTTGATGAGATGTTTTGTTTGTACCTAATTTTGTAAAAAAACATTGTTTCCATTTCTATGCTGATAAAAATGGATATTCTTCTTTATTTTGCAAAGGTGTTTGCAACATTTACATGAATGAATGTTTGATTGGTACTGGTGAACTTGAAAACGATCTCTATAACTTAAAATTAAAAGATATTCCATTAAATGTCCATTCAAAGGCAGACACCATATGAGATATGGATGTGTAAGTCTCCCAAATATTCTTATCTTAGAATATGGGGAGCCCTGCTTATGTGAAGCAGGTAGTGGGAGATAAATTGGATAGTCGATCCATTTTATGTTACTTTGTGGAATATCCAAGGAATTAAGTTGGATATTATTTCTATCATCCCCAAGAAACAAAAGTGTTTGTTTCTAGGAATGCAACCTTTTTGGAAAAGGAATTTCTATTGGATATAAAATGGGAGATGATAGAACTCGAAAAGGTTCGAGAGACACCCACAATTGTAGAACCCACACCCGAAGAGCCAAGAGAAGAGATACAAGCTCCTAAAAGATCCGAGAAAGTCTCGAGACCACCTATGAGGTATGGTCAGCTTCTTGAAGAGGGCCATGATGAACCTAACCATGGATGTGATCCATGGACCTTCAAGGAAGCGTTATCTGATGCCGATTCATCCAAATGGCTTGAAGCTATGGAATCTGAGATAAATTCCATGCATTCGAACCAAGTGTGGGATTTTATAGATCCACCTGAGGGAACGGTTCCCATAGGGACTTGGGGCGGATGGAAGGTATTGACCTTCAAGGCGCGATTGGTGGCAAAAAGATATACTCAAATACAAGGAGTTGACTTTGAGGAAACCTTTTGACCAGTTGCAATGTTAAGTCTATAAGGATATTGCTAGCCATAGCTGCATGGTATGACTATGAGATATGGCAGATGGATGTTAAGACAGCCTTTCTTAATGTGGATATTAAGGAAGAGATTTACATGTCTCAACCTGAAGGGTTTACATCCATTGGAAGTGAGCATATGGTATGCAAACTTCATAGATCTATTAATGGTCTAAAGCAGGCATCTAGGAGTTGGAACCTTAGATTAGATAGTACAATCAAAGAGTTTGATTTACTAAGAATCCTGAGGAACCCTGTGTGTGTAAGAAGGTCAGTGGTAGTGTTGTGACATTCCTGGTGCTTTATGTTGATAACATTCTACTCATTGGGAATGATGTAGGAATGTTGCAATCAACTAAGATATGGTTAGCGAGTAAGTTCTCGATGCAGGACTTGGGTGAAGCATCTTTTGAATTAGGATACAGATCTATAGAGATAGATCGAAAAGATTGCTTGGTCTCACCCAGTCCACATACATTGATACCATCGTGAAGCGGTTCTCGATGGATAAGTCCAAGAGAGGAAACCTACCAATGTGTCATGGCGTGTCCCTATCCAAGTCTATGTCTCCCAAGACTGATGCAGAGATAGCGGTGATGACAGGCATTTCTTATGCATCTACGATTGGTAGCATCATGTATGAGATGATATCTACACGTCCTAACGTGGCTTTCGCACTAAGTGTAGTGAGTAGATATCAATCGAACCTTGGTCTTCCACACTGGAAAGCTGTGAAAGACATCCTCAAGTAGTTGAGAAGGACCAATAAATTGTTCTTGGTCTATGGGTGGAGAACTAAAATTGGAAGGCTATACCGACTCTGGCTTCCAAAGCGATATCGATGACTTGAAGTCAACCTCTGGGTTTGTATTCATGCTCAATGGTGCTGCTGTCTCTTGGAAGAGTTCCAAGCAAGACAATACTGCGGATTCCAGCACAGAGGCCGAATACATTGCTGCATCAGATGCAGCAAGGGAGGCTGTTTGGATAAGGAATTTTGTCCAAGATTTGGACGTCATTCCTAATTGAGTTGCTCCTATCCCAGTGTTGTGTGACAACACGGGAGCTTTAGCTCAAGCAAAGGAGCCAAGGTCTCATCAGAAATCCAAACTAGTATTGAGAAAGTACCACATCCTCGGAGAGATTGTGGAAAGAGAAGTGTCTATCGACAAAGTCGGCTCCGCAGACAATGTTGTTGATCCACTAGCTAAGCCTTTACCTGGACCATTATTCGAGATGCATCGCGAATCAATGGGTTTGAAGCATACGGGTAGTTGGCTCTAGTGCAAGTGGGAGATTGTTAGAGTAGGTGCCCGTCGAGCCAAGTGTTGGCCGAGTGTTCACAATGAAACTCTATGCATAAGCAATCTTTATTTTAGTAATATTTGAAATTATTACTTTGGCACATCTTTATCTGTATACCCATGCTAGTTGCATAGATAAAGCCCTTGAATATACAAATAGTAGAAAGAATATGAAATGCTCATATGATGAGTATCATGAAACTCATATTTGGAATAATGTATATTCTAAACGGTTCCTAGTCGATTCAGCCGCCACTAAGAAGGATATAGGCCGCTCGAGTTCGAGACTAGTATCTGCGATGTGAGTACCATGTTTCATTGGTAGGGGACATTGTGATGTCCGAACATGCAGATAGGTGCTCCTTGTTGAGTGCACTGAACAACCCTCCATAAAAGGACTTTCCAAGTGGTTCTCACTTATCGAGTGGAAACGTCCTAGTTTATGGTTGTACACCATTAGTCCTTATGACCCGGGACAACATTGAGACTCTATGTGCTAGACTTACACTTTGACTTGTTTACCCACTCTCATGGGGTCATCAGGTGGCAAGGTTGGGTGTTCTGTCAAAACACATAGGAGTCGATGCATTGTAGTCGGGGATTCACCGCTTACCTTCGGGTATGGATATCCTATGTGTTATCATGTGTATGTAGGTTGAAATCTCTGGCCAGAGTATGGAGGTAATTATGAAAGGGGTTTCATAGATTACACCATCGATGCAACTACGACATGACACATAGTATCGATTCATTGACAACTCTCGATAAACCAATGGTTGTCGAATCGGTCGGGATATATGAGTTGAAGGGACCGTACTGTACGCTAACCATAATTGAATGGTTCTTGAAGGCACTATCATTTGATACCTAGGGAATCATGTAAGCGATGCTGCTAGGCATTTAACATGATTGGTTGGGTACTATCAGACTTGAGTTCTGACGTTCTTGTTATCAAGGAGTTGATAAGTAAGAATGGAGCAATTGGGGTATGCTCATATAAGGACATGTTTAGTCCGAATCACATAGAGATGTGAACCCACGGCTAGTTGTATCAATGAACCATTGAGGGCCACACAAGTACTGGCTTTCTAGATCCCGTTGAGAAGTAAAAATAGTTCAATGTGTTGAACGGCTTATAAAGGAATTTATAAGCGTAAGGAAAATTAGAAGTATGACTTCTATGAAGGAGAAAATAGTTCAATGTGTTGAACGGCTTATAAATGAGTTTATAAGCGTAAAGAAAAATAGAAGTATGACTTCTATGAGAGAAATGTAAATTTTAATTTATGGAAGTGTTCCTAAATTAAAAGTTGGCCAAGTGAATAATGTATTTGAAAATTGTGATTTTCATTAACATTATTATGGACTAAATTAAATTAATTCAAGCGTTGAATTAATTAAACACTAGTGGACCTAGTAGAGTCCAAATAATTAAATTAATTCAAGTGTTGAATTAATTAAATCATATTGAGTCTTGTAGAGCTCAATTTAAATTAATTATTTAACTAGTGGGACTTGGGTAAATTCAAGTAATGTTTAATTAGTCTCAAATATGTTTGAGATAATTAAATTTAGTCCATGGTTTTTAATTTGTTAAAAAACATATAATATATGCATGCATGGGAGGTGAAGGGTTGGAGACAACTTTTTCAAATATCAAGGCTTGGCATGCTACTTTTGTCTCTACTTTTTGCAAGACCAAGACAAGTCTCCCTTTGTAAGGCTCGAGATTATATCATTTTAATACGAGATTATTTAATTTACGAAACTTGGAATAATGAATTAAATTCCATGATTTTTGTAATTAATTAGGATTGGAATTGAATTAAAAGATTGAGCGGGGACCGATTTGCAAATAGTGAAAAGTTGAGGGACTAAAGTGCAATTATGACTTGAATATGACACTTGTCCGTGCATGCAAATATATAATGTATATGTTCTTCATTCCTACGAGACCAACAACAAAGAAAAATCGAGAAAGTCCCTCAAAGCTTTAAGGTTGCTTAGATTTTGATTTTGAAGGATCCGTACGTCTGATTTTGAATCCGAGTGCAGTACCGTAATCCTCTCGACACGAGCTACAACTGGACGTAAGTTTTATTGAGTTCTGGTATCATTTGAAAGTATGATGTTGTAGGAATTTGATATAATTCATATATGATGTTCTTGGCATGTTAGACATCATAGAATCGAAGTCAGATCAAGGAACAGACTGATTATGGAATTATTATGAATTTTTTGATTATATGGATTGTGAATTGAATAGATTTGGATTATAGACTGATTACAAATTGTATCGGATATGGGTTATGATTTGTAATTGATGTCTGGTGATACTGTATTGACGGGAATATCGGGATTGTACCGTTATGCCGATGATTTGAATTAAATCCAGATTAATCAGTGTCAGTGTTGAATTGAGATTGGAATATTGATATTAGTATTCTCGATATGTCGTTTCAGATTTACTAAGACAGTCTTGAGTTCAAAACTGATATTCTATAGACCGAGACTACAAACGGAAGGTATAAGTCCATGTGGTATTGGGAGATCGACTTGAGTCGGATTAAACTTGAGTTTCCCTAAATCACATACTTTACTTTATTGCATTGATATTTGCATTGATTTGATTGATATACTTGTTCTCTTGAATTATAGATAGCAGGTATCAGACGAGTAATCTTGTGACAGAAGTTCCTGATAGTGGTGGAATCGCCATGGGAACATTGCACGATGTCTCAAGATAATGATAGTAACGATAGAACTACAGTCCATGACGGATAGGTCAGGACACCGGATGTTTGGTTATATCGAGTAATAGGATTTGAATTCTTCTATTACGGAATTCGATATAGGAACACCATATTTGGTTATATCGAGTAATAGGAACAGAGTTCCTTCTATTACGGAATTCGATATAGGAATACCACATCTGGAAACCGAGATCCCTAGGCTAGGATTGAGTCTAGTCTGAAGTGTAGAATTGTAATTATGTTTCAGATTTTGATACATATTACTTTTACCTGATTACATGCTTTATATTTGTTTATATGATTGCATGTTTCGTTGATTTATACTGGGATTTATTCTCACCGGAGTTATCCGGCTGTTGTCTTGTCTGTATGTGTACATGACAACAGGTGGGAAAGGATCAGGGTCCAGAAGATGAGGAAAGATCGTGATTAGAGTGGAGGCTCCGGACTTGGATTAGAGATAGGGTTGGACACTTGACATTAGTTGTTAAACCTTAGTTTATTTTGAATGCATGCAGTACAGGACTTGTATTGTATTTTATACTGATATGTATATGAGTTTGATTTCACTACGTTCCGCATTTAAAAAAAAAAAATTAGACCCTGTTTTATAATTGATTAATTAGCCCCAATGATGATTAAGAACTTGATTAGCGTCCGGGCCCCCACAACAGGTGGTATCAGAGCGATAAATCCTTGAGATTGAGATAGGAGCTAGTGAGCGGGGTAGAATGTGTTTTCTTTCCTACTTTTGATTGCTAGCATGATTTACTGCTTTATAATGCATGTTTATCTGTTTATCTGACTTGATTTGAAAACATGTATTATTGAGAACGAATCAGAGCCGATTCTGCATCAGCAGTAGGATGATCGGAGGAGGACTGAAATAGAATATTGGGATTGGGGTTGCTAATCCTTTTGATTTCAGATATGCCTCCGAGAAGAATACCAGAACAGGGGAGTACATCAAATCCTCCCATGGATGTGACACCCACACTGATGGAGAAACTGTTGAAAAGGTTCCAGTCATTTCATCCACCGACTTTGAAAGGTACGGAGAATTCCGTGGAATGTTAAAGTTGGTTGGACGATATTGAAGCGATGTTCGAATCTTTGGAATATACGAAGGAAAAGAGGGTGAAACTGATAGGACACCAACTGCATGACGTTTCTAAACACTGGTGGATTACGACGAAACGGGCATTGGAACAACGAGGTATGGCCATTACCTGGGATGTGTTTAAGTCTGAATTTTATCTGCGGTTCTTTCCAGTATCTTATAGGAAAGACAAGGAAGCCGAGTTTGCAAACTTGAGACAAGGCCAGTTAAACATTGAGGACTATGTGGCTAAGTTCTCTACATTGCTCCGATTTGCTCCCCATGTAGTTGAACATGATGAGGCCGTAGCGGACCAGTTCATAAATGGCCTAAATCCTGAAATCTTTACCTTGGTGAATACCGGGAGACCCAATAATTTCACCGATGCTTTGAACAGAGCCAAGGGAGTCGAAGCAGGTCTGATGAGACAGAGAGAGGCTTCGTTTGTGCTTCCAGTACTAGGACAGCAACAACCACCTCCTCGATTTGAAGGTGGCAGTAGCAGTAGCAGGAAGAAGGATTTCTTGAAGGCTAGAGGGAAGCAATTCAAGAAATCAGGAACTAGCTCGTCCAGTTCGAGTGGCTCTAGACAGATTAGTCAGGGCCAGAGCTATACATGACCGTACTGTGGTACTTGTGGAGGGAGGCATTCCACAGATCAGTGTCGAGGAGTGATTGGCAGTTGTCGTATTTGTGGACAGCAAGGACATTTTGCTCGAGTGTGTACCCAGAGGAGTGCCCAGGGATCACAGGCAGCTGAGTCATCGGGATCAGTGGCTCAGGCAGGTAGACGACCATCTGCCGTTCATACTTTTCAGCCAGCACCACCTACTCAGTCACAGCTGAGGCCCGGAGAAAGCCAGACAGTGAGCCAGCCTCCGAGACAGCAGGCCCGAGTTTTTGCTTTGACCGAGGAGTAGGCACAGGATGCACCTGATGATGTTGTGGCAGGTAACTGTTTTATTTCTGGTTATCATGCATATGTATTGATTGATACTGGTGCATCGCATACTTTTATTTCTGAGAGGTTTGCATTGAGTCGTGCATTACCAATTGAGTCATTGTCTGCGGTAGTGTCTGTTTCTTCCCCGTTAGGAACAGGTTTGATATCAGTGAAATCTGTGAAACCTTGTATACTGCAGTACGATGGACATACAATTGAGCTAGACTGTATTGTGCTTGGTTTATCTGATTTTGATTGCATTATCGGTATCGATATGTTGGCCAAGTACCGAGCTACAGTCGATTGCTTCCACAAGATAGTTCGATTAAGACCTGAGATGGCTGAGGAGTGGAAATTTTATGGTAAAGGTTCTCGTGCCAGAATTCCTTTGATATCTGCAATGAATATGACTCGATTATTGCAGAAGGGAGCGGATGGATTCCTGGTATATTCAGTTGATTTACTGAAATCGAGCCCATCATTGGCGGATTTGCCAGTGGTGTGTGAGTTTGTTGATGTCTTTCCAAATGAGATTCCTGGATTGCCTCCGATTCGAGAGATAGACTTCAGCATTGAGTTGATGCCAGGAATAGTTCCGATTTCTAGGGCTCCATACAGGATGGCACTGATCGAATTGAAAGAACTGAAAGAACAGTTGGAGGATTTACTGGCCAAGGGGTATATCAGACCGAGTGTATCTCCTTGGGGTGCTCCAGTACTATTCGTGAGGAAGAAAGAGGGGTCGATGAAACTCTGTATCGACTATCGGCAACTGAATAAGGCGACGGTAAAGAATAAATATCCATTGCCTCGTATTGATGATTTATTTGATCAGTTGCAGGGTTCATCTGTATATTCCAAGATCGATCTGAGATTTGGATACCATCAATTGAGAGTCAGGGACTCTGATATCTCTAACACAACATTTAGAACCAGGTATAGACACTATGAATTTATTGTCATGCCATTTGGTTTGACGAATGCACCGGCGGTATTTATGGGATTGATGAACCGCGTCTTTCAGAAATATTTGGATGATTTTGTTATCATATTCATTGATGATATATTGATTTATTCAAAGAATATGATTGAGCATGCTAATCATCTGAGGATTGTGTTGCGAACTTTGAGAGCGGAGAAACTGTATGCTAAACTGTCGAAATGCGAGTTCTGGTTGAAACAGGTGATATTTCTGGGTCATATTATATCTAGAAATGGTATATCAGTCGATCCCAGTAAGGTTGATGCAGTGATTTCTTGGCCGAGACCGACATCTGTACCAGAGATACGTAGCTTTATGGGTTTGGCAGGATATTATCGTTGATTCATTAAAGATTTTTCGAGTATTGCCAAACCGATTACACAGTTGACACAGAAGAATGCTCCGTTTGTTTGGTCAGAAGACTGTGAATCCAGTTTTCTGGAATTGAAGAAAAGATTGACCAGTGCGCCTGTGTTGACGATTCCTTCAGGTACTGGTGACTTTGTCGTTTATTGTGATGCATCTCACCGCGGATTGGGTTGTGTTTTGATGCAGCGGGGGCATGTGATTGCTTATGCCTCGAGACAGCTGAAACCCCATGAATCTCGATATCCAATTCATGATCTTGAATTGGCAGCCATAGTCTTTGCACTGAAGATATGGCGACATTATTTGTACGGTGAGAAATTTGAAATATATTCTGATCACAAAAGCTTGAAATATCTGTTTTCACAATCAGAGTTGAATATGAGACAGCGAAGATGGCTAGATTTATTGAAAGACTTTGATTGTGAAATCAAATACTATCCAGGGAAATCCAACACAGCAGCAGATGCGCTGAGTCGAAAGGTATGTGCACTATCCTTATCGACGATAGGTGTTTCGAATTTGATAGAAGACTGCTGTTTGTCTGGATTAGCTTTTGAAACAGATTGTCAACCTCTGAGATTATGTGCGATTCGAGCTGAACCAGAATTGATAGTGAGAATCAAAGAGGCACAGAAAAGTGATCAGAACGTACAGAATTTGATTGCAATGGTCAGAGCTGGTCATCAATCGGAATATCAGGTTCGGAATAGTGTTTTGTATGTGAATAATCGTATTGTTGTGCCGAATGTTTCGGATTTAAGACAGCGAATACTGTCAGAAACACACAACAATCGTTTTAGCGTTCATCCTTGTGGCAGGAAAATGTACAATGATTTAAAGGCACAGTATTGGTGGAAACAAATGAAATCTGATGTGACTAAATTTGTAGCCAAGTGTCTGAATTGTCAACAGGTGAAAGTTGAAAGAAAGAAACCAGGAGGATTATTGCAGAGTTTGTCCATTCCTGAATGGAAATGGGATCACATTTCCATGGAATTTGTGACATAGTTACCGAGATCCTCCAGAGATTGTGATGCGATTTGGGTCGTGATTGATCGATTGACCAAATCCGCTTGTTTTATTCCATACAAAATGACCTACCGATATGATCAGATGGCTGATGTTTATGTCCGGGAAGTGATGAGATTGCACGGAGTGCCGAAGTCGATTGTTTCAGACCGAGATCCTCGGTTTACTTCGCACTTCTGGCAGAGTTTGCAGCAAGCTCTCGGTACGAAGTTACATCTGAGTATCGCATATCATCCACAGACTGACGGACAGTCAGAACGGACGATTCAGACCTTGGAAGATATGCTGAGAGCTGTGGTACTTGATTTTAGTACTAATTGGCAAGATGCATTGCCTCTCTGTGAGTTTTCGTACAACAACATCTATCAAACGAGTATTGAGATGGCGCATTTTGAAGCGTTGTACGGAAAGAAATGCATATCCCCTCTTTATTGGGATGATATCTCTGAAGTTCCTGAGACTGGACCTGATATGATCAGAGATATGACCGAGAAAGTGAAATTGATTCAAAAGAAAATGAAGGCAGCCCAGGATAGACAAGCCAAATATGCCAACCTTCGACGTAGACCATTGGTATTTGAGGTAGGAGACCGAGTGTTCCTGAAGATTTCTCCTTTCAGAGGTGTTGTCCGATTTGGAAAGAAAGGAAAATTGTCTCCGAGATATGTTGGTCCCTATGAGATTCTTGAAAAGATAGGAGATCGTGCCTATCGACTCGCCTTGCCGCCTTCATTATCTGGAATACATGAGGTCTTTCATGTATCGATGCTGCGGAAATATCTCCCTGATGATTCTCACGTGATTCAGCCAGACGAGACCGAGCTGGATGAGACATTGAGTTATGTCGAGAAACCGATCCGGATTATTGATCGTAAGGAAAAACAGATCAGAACGAAGAGGATTCCGTTGGTAAAAGTACAATGGACTCGTCATGGCATTGAAGAAGCCACTTGGGAGACTGAATCAGATATGAGACAAGAATTCTCAGCATTATTTCACTGATATGAGTTTACTATTTTAGTTTCTGTTATTTCTGATTCGATTGCCTGTGATATGATTGCTTGAGATTTCGAGGACGAAATCATGTCTCAGAGGGGGAGATTTGTAAGGCTCGAGATTATATCATATTAATACGAGATTATTTAATTTACGAATCTTGGAATAATGAATTAAATTCCATGATTTTTGTAATTAATTAGGATTGGAATTGAATTAAAAGATTGAGCGGGGACCGATTTGCAAATAGTGAAAAGTTGAGGGACTAAAGTGCAATTATGACTTGAATATGACACTTGTCCTTGCATGCAAATATATAATGTATATGTTCTTCATTCCTACGAGACCAACAACAAAGAAAAATCGAGAAAGTCCCTCAAAGCTTTAAGGTTGCTTAGATTTTGATTTTGAAGGATCCGTACGTCTGATTTTGAATCCGAGTACAGTACCGTAATCCTCTCGACACGAGCTACAACTGGACGTAAGTTTTATTGAGTTCTGGTATCATTTGAAAGTATGATGTTGTAGGAATTTGATATAATTCATATATGATGTTCTTGGCATGTTAGACATCATAGAATCGAAGTCAGATCAAGGAACAGACTGATTATGGAATTATTATGAATTTTCTGATTATATGGATTGTGAATTGAATAAATTTGGATTATAGACTGATTACAAATTGTATCGGATATGGTTTATGATTTGTAATTGATGTCTGGTGATACTGTATTGACGGGAATATCGGGATTGTACCGTTATGCCGATGATTTGAATTAAATCCAGATTAATCAGTGTCAGTGTTGAATTGAGATTGGAATATTGATATTAGTATTCTCGATATGTCATTTCAGATTTACTAAGAAAATCTTGAGTTCAAAAATGATATTCTGTAGACCGAGACTACAAACGGAAGGTATAAGTCAATGTGGTAATGGGAGATCGACTTGAGTCGGATTAGACTTGAGTTTCCCTAAATCACATACTTTACTTTATTGCATTGATATTTGCATTTATTTGATTGATATACTTGTTCTCTTGAATTATAGATAGCAGGTATCATACGAGTAATCTTGTGACAGAAGTTCCTGATAGTGGTGGAATCGCCACGGGAACATTGCACGATGTCTCAAGATAATGATAGTAACGATAGAACTACAGTCCATGACGGATAGGTCAGGACACCGGATGTTTGGTTATATCGAGTAATAGGATTGGAATTCTTCTATTACGGAATTCGATATAGGAACACCATATTTGGTTATATCGAGTAATAGGAACAGAGTTCCTTCTATTACGGAATTCGATATAGGAATACCACATCTGGAAACCGAGATCCCTAGGCTAGGATTGAGTCTAGTCTGAAGTGCAGAATTGTAATTATGTTTCAGATTTTGATACATATTACTGTTACCTGATTACATGCTTTATATTTGTTTATATGATTGCATGTTTCGTTGATTTATACTGGGATTTATTCTCACCGGAGTTATCCGGCTGTTGTCTTGTCTGTATGTGTACATGACAACAGGTGGGACAGGATCAGGGTCCAGGAGATGAGGAAAGATCGTGATTAGAGTGGAGGCTCCGGACTTGGATTAGAGATAGGGTTGGACACTTAACATTAGTTGTTAAACCTCAGTTTATTTTGAATGCATGCAATACAGGACTTGTATTGTATTTTATACTGATATGTATATGAGTTTGATTTCACTACGTTCCGCATTTAAAAAAAAAAATTTAGACCCTGTTTTATAATTGATTAATTAGCCCCAATGATGATTAAGAACTTGATTAGCGTCCGGGCCCCCACACCCTTCCCCCATTCTAACACTACAATGGCCGAAATCCTCTCCATAATTCTCTCCCATTTTTCTCTCAATTTTTGTTCTTCAATTGTTGAGGAAACAATACACTTCTCAAAGAAAAATGCTCTAATTTTTATAGTGCAAAATTAGAGTGGATCTAGCTAGTTGGTGGTGGGCTTAATATTTGAGCAAGGTGGGCTCAAAGGAAGCTTGAAGATTGTCTTGCCATTAAAGAGCTTAGTTGTATATCAACTAAGTTGGAGCCATCATCAATCTTTTAAGATTGATAGGTACATTTCTCTAAACACCCTATGTATGACATTATGTGTTTTTCTTTGTATTTGCTACACACATTGATGGTGGCCGAAATTTTTGCTTAAAAATTGTAAATTTTAAACTTCCGTTGCGCTTCCGGTCACCGTAACCGATCCCCTTTCATAACCCATCGATATTGAACCTTAATGGACGGTCGCCATGAGTTCCCTCAATAATATGAGCCGAAATCATGGGAGTTCCACGTAGTTCACATCACTATGTCAATCGATGTCACAGCTTTCCGGCACCCAAAGCTCCCCCAATAATATGAGCCGAGCCCCGAGTACGGGTAGCGTTCATCATGCACCCATTGTCGATGGAAGTCAAGGAAATTATAAACAAATTTATAATTCCCCTTTTCGGACTTGATATTAATTTTGAATCTTATTCAAAATGAGGGTTTTTTAATTTTGAAATGTCTCATCATTAATTTTATTTTAAAAAAAAAACTCGCCATGTTTGATCGTATGTTTGCCGGATTCATGCAACTTTGTTATTATCATAATAATAACGCACATACCCATTATTTATAATATATCATGCATATATTATAAACAGTAAACAAACAAGGATGATCAATCGCCCGAAAACTAATGGCCCGTGTGAGCTAAACACGGGCCTAGGTCTAATCCTAGGGTAAATGCAGGGGATGCAAATGCAACTATTACATTAGCTTCCAATATTTACATGTCTTCGATCTTCATAATCATCGTGGCCACCATCTTCCAATCTTGATCATCCACTATACTAATATTTACAAATAAATATCCATGGAAAATAGGGATACATCTCATGGTGTGGGAACAGGCCATAAACCAAGCCCACTTTATAAATTTATAATTATTACAATCATTCAACACAAAATATCCTAGCATACACATAGCAAATTGGGCTTGGGCTTTTGATCATCCTTCATGCATAATATCACATATCATACACCATCAATTAATTATCACAATAATTAATTGATCCAATATTATATATCTTGAACCAATCACTAACCTCTACGATTATAAACTAAATTAACAAAGTATACAAACACCTTTGTCTACTTTCCAATTAATTTATTTATAACCGAATTTCTTATAAATCACAATTTACTATAAATAATTAAAGTCCAACTTCAATCATTTATTTTATGAGAAAAATTTGCAACTTTTGTAATTTTAAACTTAAGGGCCCAAAAACTTATTTTTCACCAAAAACATTTTGGCCCATTTAAAATTCACAAATATGTTAGCCATCCAATGGCACAACAACACAAGGTCCATGACACTTTGATAATCCAAAACACTTTTGGAAACCCTAGTCGTCATCACCGTCGCCGGAGCTCCGTCGCCGGATTCCGGCAACAAAATTTTTTTTTTATTTTAAAGGAGGGGGGTTCGGGCAGCCCCTCGGGCTGCCCTTGCTGCCCGAAACGGGCAGCCCCTCGGGCAGCCCTTGCTGCCCGACACGGGCAGCAACATGCTGCCAAAAATAATCCCAAAAAAGCCTTGATATTTGTTGCAAATTTTCATCTCAATCGGTTAGAAATCGCCCTCAATATAATATTATGTATATGCTACACAAAAACTAGTACCCTTATCTCTGATACCACTTGAAAGGGATCGATTTTAGGTGACCGAAAACGCAACGGAAGCAACAAAATTTTCGAAAAAAACACATGGAAAATTTCGGCCACCTCTAGTGCTAGGTGTAGCATATACAAAAACACAAAAATGTCATACATAGTGTGTTGAGAAATCGTTACCTATCAACCTCTTGAGGTTGATGATGGCTCCAACCAAGATGTAAACAACTTGATTCTTGAAAGGTTGACCTTCTACAAGCTTCCCTTTGATCCCGCCTTGCTCAAATATTAAGCCCACCACCAACAAGCTAGATCCACTCTAATTTTGCACTAGAAAAATTAGAGCATTTTTCTTTGAGAAGTGTTTTATTTCCTCAACTCTTGAAGAAGAAAATTGAGAGAAAACTTGGAGAATTATTCTTGCATGTTTCGGCCATCTCAAGTCTTGAATGGGGGGAAGGGAGACTAGCCTTGGTAGTGTAAAAAGGTGTTGTTGGCATGTGTGACACATGTCTTGAATATTGAGAAAGTTGTCTCCCAACTCTTCACCTCCCATGCATGCAAGTCTTATTTGATTTTTAACAATTAAAAATTCATGGACTTATTTTTAATTATCTCAAACATATTTGAGACTAATTAAACATTACTTGAATTTACTCAAGTCACTAGTTGAATAATTATTTTAATATTGGGCTCTACAAGACCCAATATGATTTAATTAATTCAACACTTGAATTAATTTGATTTTTTGGACTCTACTAGGTCCACTAGTGTTTAATTAATTCAACACTTGAATTAATTTAATTTAGTCCATAATAATGTTTATGAAAATCACAATTTTCAAATACATTATTTATTTGGCCAACTTTTAATCTAGGAACACTTCCATAAATTAAAATTTACATTTCTCTCATAGAAGTCATACTTCCATTTTTTCTTATGCTTATAAACTCTTTATAAGCCGTTCAACACATTGAACTATTTTTACTTCTCAACGGGATCTAGAAAGCCAGCACTTGTGTGGCCCTCAATGGTTCATTGATACAACTAGCCGTGGGTTCACATCTCCATGTGATTCGGACTAAACATGTCCTTATATGAGCATACCCCAATTGCTCCATTCTTACTTATCAACCCCTTGATAACAAGAACGTCAGAACTCAAGTCTGATAGTACCCAACCAACCATGTTAAACGCCTAGCAACATCGCTTACATGATTCCCTAGGTATCAAATGATAGTGCCTGCAAGAACCATTCAATTATGGTTAGCATACAGTACGATCCCTTCAACTCATATATCCCGACCGATTCGACAACCATTGGTTTATCGAGAGTTGTCAATGAATCGATACTATGTGTCATGTCGTAGTTGCATCGATGGTGTAATCTATGAAACCCCTTTCATAATAACCACCATATTCTGATCAGAGATTTCAATCTACATACACATGAGAACACATAGGATATCCATACCCGAAGGTAAGCGGTGAATCCCCGACTACAATGCATCGACTCCTATATGTTCCGACAGAACACCCAACCTTGCCACCTGATGACCCCATGAGAGTCGGTAAACAAGCCAAAGTGTAATTCTAGCACATAGAGTCTCAATGTTGTCCCGGGTCATAAGGACTAATGGTGTACAACCATAAACTAGGACTTTTCCACTCGATAAGTGAGAACCACTTGGAAAGTCCTTTATGGAGGGTTGTTCAGTGCATTTTACAAGGAGCACCTATCTGCATGTTCGGACATCACAATGTCCCTTACCAATGAAACATGGTACTCACATCGCAGATACTAGTCTCTAACTCGAGCGGCCTATATCCTTCTTAGCGGCGGCTGAATCGACTAGGAACTATTTAGAATATACAGTATTCGAAATATGAGTTTCATGATACTCATCATATGAGCATCTCATATTCTTTCTACTATTTGTATATTCAAGGACTTTATCTATGCAACTAGCATGGGTATACAAATAAAGAAGTGCCAAAATAATAATTTCAAATATTATTAAAATAAAGATCGTTTATACATAGAGTTTCATTGTGAACACTCGGCCAACACTTGGCTCGACGGGCACCTACTCTAACAGAATGATCATGTAATTACTTTTGATTATAAATGTTTTATGGAAATGTAATTTGAAACCTCCTTCCTTTTGAAAGGAAATTTTAAATTCCGCTATATTTTCTCAAATTGGGTCGAGGTGTCACATTTAGTGGTATCAGAGCACCGTTCTTCGGACCAATGCATATGACTTCGTCTACTTTCAACTGTCCGGGTATGTCTTCTTCTACATCTATTCATTGTTATTTATTGATTAGTATTTTGTGAGCACATTGTAGAGTATGCCTCCTAAGAGGAAAGCTGTAGAGGATGAGGATAGTTCTTCCTCTAGAGTTGTCGATGAGTTCGGCAAGCTGTTGAAAGAGCAAGCCAAGGTCCATAGTGAGCAGATCCAGCAGTTGCTTCGTATGCAAGGTGCAGACCAAGGCAGAGGTCAAGTGAGAGGTCAAGTTGCCCAAGCAGTTGGTACCGATGGCATCTTTACTGCTTTCAAGAGGATGGATCCGCCAAAATTTGCAGGAAGCACTGATCCGTTAGTGGCCGTAGAGTGGATCAAGGCACTCGAGGCTATCTTTGATCATCTCAACTACGAGGACAAGGACAGAATCAGTTGTGCAATGTTCATGCTAGTCAAGGCTGCACGTATTTGGTGGAATGCGACCAAGGTTAGTGTTGATCTACCGGCTTTGAAGTGGTTAGAGTTCACTGATTTGTTTTATGACAAGTACTTCCCAGACGCACTTCGAGCGAGGAAGGTGACGGAGTTCTTGGAGCATCGACAAGGGGGTATGGACGTTGGTGAGTATATTCTGAAATTCGAAGAGGGCTGCCTTTTTCCCCCGTACATTGCTTCCAACGACAAGGACAAAGGTGCTCATTTCATTCGAGGCCTTAGAGCGGAGATTCGGAGGGATATCAACATGTCGAAGGCTGTGACGTTCAAGAAAATTGTGTCTAAGGCATTGTTGGCTGAGCAAGACGAGAAAGACATTGCTAGGGAGAGGCAGGCGAGGCATCAGGCCATTGCTCAGAGGGGTCAGGGTTCTAGTCAGCGAGTTAAAGATCGTTTCAAGAGGAAAGGCAAGATAGAGTCGAGTCCTAAACCACCTGCAGTCCCATTTGATCCCGAGAAGCCTTTGTGTCCCAAGTGCAATCGACATTATAGAGGAGAGTGCAGATTTGGCACACATACTTGTTAACGTTGTGGCACCGCAGGCCATATTGCCAGAGACTGTCCTAGAGGAGCGAGTAAAGAGAAGGTTCAGGGTCGCATCTTTACCATGACGAAGGAAGATGATGGCAATAGGGAAGGTATGCTCGCCAGTGCAGGTACTTCGCTGGTCCTTCCTTTTATTCCATGTCTTGAGGCTAACAAGTTGTTGTTTAGAGGTTGTGATGGGTTCTTGGCTTCTATTGTGGATGTGGATAAGATTGTGAAATTGAATATTGATGATTTCGATGTTGTGAGAGAGTTCTCTGATGTGTTTGAGGATGATGTGCCGGGGTTGCCGCCGGACAGAGATGTGGAGTTTGTGATTGATCTAGTTCCAGGTATGGTTCCTATTTCCAAGGCACCGTACAGAATGGCCCCTACAGAGATGAAGGAGTTGAAGACGCAGTTGCAAGATCTTTCGGATAAAGGTTTCATTTGACCGAGTTCTTCACCTTGGGGAGCTCCGGTTCTTTTCGTCAAGAAGAAGGATGGGTCGTTGCGGCTGTGTATTGATTATAGGGAGCTTAACAAAGTGACGATTAAGAATAAATATCCGTTGCCTCGGATAGATGATTTGTTTGATCAGCTGCAAGGGGCTACCGTGTTCTCGAAGATTGATCTGCGATCTGGCTATTATCAGTTGAAGGTTAGGGAGTCTGATATCCCTAAGACGGCGTTCCACACCAGGTACGGCCATTATGAATTTCTTGTGATGTCTTTTGGTCTGACCAGTGCTCCTTCGGTCTTCATGGATCTGATGAACCGTGTGTTCAAGCCGTATTTGGATAGCTTTGTCATTGTTTTCATCGACGACATTCTGATTTATTCCAAGACTAGAGAGCTTCATGCAGAGCATCTCAGAGTTGTTCTTCAGTTGCTGAGAGAGAAGAGACTGTTTGCTAAGTTGAAGAAGTGTGAGTTCTGGTTGGAGCAGATTTCTTTTCTAGGCCATGTTGTTTCGAAGGATGGCATAGCTGTTGATCCAGCCAAGATTGAGGCGATTCAGAAGTGGCCTATCCCTACCACTGTATCAGAGGTACGCAGTTTCCTTGGTTTGGCGGGTTATTATCCTCGTTTCATTTTAGATTTTTCAAGATTGCCCTGCCGTTAACCAATCTGACGAGGAAGACTGTGAAGTTCGAGTGTTCCAATGATTGCCAGAGTGGATTTCAAGAGTTGAAGGATAAGTTGACGACAGCTCCTGTTCTTGCATTGCCCAGTGGTTCCGAGGATTTTGTTGTTTTTACCGATGCATCGAAGAAGGGTCTTGGTGCAGTGTTGATGCAGCGTGGAAAGGTAATCGCCTATGCTTCTCGCCAGTTGAAGGATTATGAGAAGAATTAACCTACGCTCGATTTGGAGCTGGCAGCTGTTGTTTTCGCCTTGAAGATTTGGAGACATTATTTATATGGCGAAAAGTGTGAGATTTTCACGGACCACAAGAGTATGAAGTACTTGTTCTCTCAGAAGGAGCTTAATATGCGACAGAAGAGGTGGTTAGAGCATGTCAAAGATTATGATGTGACGATCAGTTACCACCCAGGGAAAGCGAATGTTGTAGCGGATGCTTAGAGCCGTAAGTCGAGTTCTTCTTTGAGTTCGATGATTCAGCAGCCGTTTTTGTTAGACTTGCAGCGAGAGGAGATAGTGTTGGTGGTTCCGGGGACCATTGCTCGCTTTTCAGCGTTGGTTATTCGAGCTACATTGACGGACAGGATCCGTAGAGAGCAGGCCAGTGATTTACAGTTGGCAGAGATGAGAGCTAGAGTAGAGGAGAGAGGTAATTCAGAGTTTGGAGTGAATGGAGATGGTTTGGTGACTTTCAGAGGCTGTATTTGTGTTCCTGTTGGTGATGATATTCGGCGAGACATTTTGATAGAGGCACATACCGCGCCATATTCGATACATCCAGGCAGCACTAAGATGTATCAGGATCTTCGTAGACTTTATTGGTGGCCAGGTATGAAGAAAGATATTGCTATGTTCATTTCTCAGTGCCTAACTTGTCAGCAGGTGAAGATTGAGCACCAGAGACCTGCTGGGACATTGTTGTCACTGCCGATTCCTCAGTGGAAGTGGGAGCATATTACGATGGACTTCGTGACTGGTCTTCCCAGGACGTAGAAAGGTTTTAACTCTATTTGGGTTATTGTCGATCGATTGACCAAGTCAGCGTATTTTCTCCCAGTCAAGACGACGTACTCCATGAATCAGTATGCCGAGGAGTACGTAGCAGAGATTGTTAGACTTCATGGTGTTCCTGTGTCGATCGTGTCTGATCGTGACCCTAGATTTACTTCAGAGTTTTGGAAGAGTTTGCACAGAGCTATGGGTTCACGGTTAGCATTTAGTACAGCATATGATCCCCAGAGTGATGGTCAATCAGAGAGAGTTATTCAGATTCTTGAGGATATGCTCAGAGCTTGTACTATTGATTATCCTGGTAGCTGGGACTCCAAGTTGCCTCTTGTTGAGTTCACGTACAACAATAGTTACCAAGCGACGATTGGCATGGCACCGTATGAAGCACTTTATGGCAGGAAGTGTAGATCTCCCTTATATTGGGATGAGGTTGGCGAGAGGAAGATGTTGGGTCCAGAGTTGGTCCAACAGACAGCTGATGTTGTTGCAGTTATTCGAGAGAGGATGAAGACAGCGCAGTCGAGACAGAAGAGCTATGCAGATGTGCGTCGCAGACCATTTGTTAGAGTAGGTGCCCGTCGAGCCAAGTGTTGGCCGAGTGTTCACAATGAAACTCTATGTATAAACGATCTTTATTTTAATAATATTTGAAATTATTATTTTGGCACTTCTTTATCTGTATATCCATGCTAGTTGCATAGATAAAGTCCTTGAATATACAAATAGTAGAAAGAATATGAGATGCTCAAATGATGAGTATCATTAAACTCATATTTCGAATACTGTATATTCTAAATAGTTCCTAGTCGATTCAGCCGCCGCTAGGAAGGATATAGGCCGCTCGAGTTAGAGACTAGTATCTGCGATGTGAGTACAATGTTTCATTTGTAAGGGACATTGTGATGTCCGAACATGCAGATAGGTGCTCCTTGTAAAATGCACTGAACAACCCTCCCTAAAGGACTTTCCAAGTAGTTATCACTTATCGAGTGGAAAAGTCCTAGTTTATGGTTGTACACCATTAGTCCTTATGACCCGGGACAACATTGAGACTCTATGTGCTAGAATTACACTTTGGCTTGTTTACCGACTCTCATGGGGTCATCAGGTGGCAAGGTTGGGTGTTCTGTCGAAACTTATAGGAGTCGATGCATTGTAGTCGGGGATTCACCGCTTACCTTCGGGTATGGATATCCTATGTGTTCTCATGTGTATGTAGATTGAAATATCTGATCAGAGTATGGTGGTAATTATGAAAGGGGTTTCATAGATTACACCATCGATGCAACTACGACATGACACATAGTATCGATTCATTGACAACTCTCGATAAACCAATAGTTGTCGAATCGGTCGGGATATATGAGTTGAAGGGACCGTACTGTACGCTAACCATAATTGAATGGTTCTTGCAGGCACTATCATTTGATACCTAGGGAATCATGTAAGCGATGTTGCTAGGCGTTTAACATGGTTTGTTGGGTACTATCAGACTTGAGTTCTGACGTTCTTGTTATCAAGGGCTTGATAAGTAAGAATAGAGAAATTGGGGTATGCTCATATAAGGACATGTTTAGTCCGAATCACATTGAGATGTGAACCCACGGCTAGTTGTATCAATGAACCATTGAGGGCCACACAAGTGCTGGCTTTCTAGATCCCGTTGAGAAGTAAAAATAGTTCAATGTGTTGAACGGCTTATAAAGGAGTTTATAAGCGTAAGAAAAAATGGAAGTATGACTTCTATGAGAGAAATGTAAATTTTAATTTATGGAAGTGTTCTTAGATTAAAAGTTGGCCAAATAAATAATGTATTTGAAAATTGTGATTTTTATAAACATTATTATGGACTAAATTAAATTAATTCAAGTGTTGAATTAATTAAACACTAGTGGACCTAGTAGAGTCCAAATAATCAAATTAATTCAAGTGTTGAATTAATTAAATCATATTGGGTCTTGTAGAGCCCAAAATTAAAATAATTATTCAACTAGTGACTTGAGTAAATTCAAGTAATGTTAAATTAGTCTCAAATATGTTTGAGATAATTAAAAATAAGTCCATGGATTTTTAATTGTTAAAAATCAAATAGACTTGCATGCATGGGAGGTGAAGAGTTGGGAGACAACTTTCTCAATATTCAAGACATGTGTCACACATGCCAACAACACCTTTTTACACTACCAAGGCTAATCTTCCTTCCCCCCATTCAAGACTTGAGATGGCCGAAACATGCAAGAATAATTCACCAAGTTTTCTCTCAATTTTCTTCTTCAAGAGTTGAGGAAAGAGAACACTTCTCAAAAAAAATGCTCTAATTTTTCTAGTGCAAAATTAGAGTTGATCTAGCTTGTTGGTGGTGGGCTTAATATTTGAGCAAGGCGGGCTCAAAGGGAAACTTGTAGAAGGTCAACCTTTCAAGAGCCAAGTTGTTTACATCTTGGTTGGAGCCATCATCAACCTCAAGAAGTTAATAGGTAAAGATTTCTCAACACACTATGTATGAAATTTTGTGTTTTTGTATAGGCTACACCTAGTACTAGAGGTGGCCGAAATTTTCCATGTGTTTTTTTCTAAAATTTTGTTGCTTCCGTTGCGTTTTCGGTCACCTAAAATCGATCCCTTTCAAGTGGTATCAGAGCTAAGGGTACTAGTTTTTGTGTAGCATATACATAATATTATATTGAGGGCGATTTCTAACCGATTGAGATGAAAATTTGCAACAAATATCAAGGCTTTTTTGGGATTATTTCAGGCAGCATGTTGCTGCCCGTGTCGGGCAGCTCGGGCTGCCCGTTTCGGGCAGCAAGGGCAGCCCGAGGGGCTGCCCGAACCCCCCTCCTTTAAAATAATAAAAAAAAAATTTGTTGCCGGAATCCGGCGACGGCGATGACGACTAGGGTTTCCAAAAGTGATTTGGATTATCAAAGTGTCATGGGCCTTGAGTTGTTGGGCCATTGGATGGCTAACATATTTGTGAATTTTTAATAAACCAAAATGTTTTTGGTGAAAAATAAGTTTTTGGGCCCTTAAGTTTAAAATTACAAAAGTTGCAAATTTTTCTCATAAAATAAATAATTGAAGTTGGACTTTAATTATTTATAGTAAATTGTGATTTATAAGAAATTTGGTTAAAAATAAATTAATTAGAAAGTAGACAAAGGTGTTTGTATACTTTGTTAATTTAGTTTATAATCGTGGCGGTTAGTGATTGGTTCAAGATATATAATATTTGATCAATTAATTATTGTGATAATTAATTGATGGTGTATGATATGTGATATTATGCATGAAGGATGATCAAAAGCCCAAGCCCAATTTGCTAGGTGTATGCTAGGATATTTTGTGTTGAATGATCGTAATAATTATCAATTTATAAAGTGGGCTTGGTTTATGGCCCGTTCCCACCCCATGAGATGTATCCCTATTTGCCATGGATATTTATTTGTAAATATTAGTATAGTGGATGAGCAAGATTGGAAGATGGTGGCCATGATGATTATGAAGATCGAAGACATGTAAATATTGGAAGCTAATGTAATAGTTGCATTGCATCCCGTGCATTTACCCTAGGATTGGACCTAAGCCCGTGTTTAGCTCACACGGGCCATTAGTTTTCGGGCGATTGATCATCCTTGTTTGTTTACTGTTTATAATATATGCATGATATGTTATAAATAATGAGTATGTGCATTATTATTATGATAATAACAAAGTTGCATGAATCCGGCAAACATACGATCAAACATGGCGAGTTTTTTAAAAATATAATTAATGATGAGACCTTTCAAAATAAAAAAACCCTCATTTTGATTAAGATTCAAAATTAATATCAAGTACGAAAAGGGGAATTATAAATTTGTTTATAATTTCCTTGTCTTCCATCGACAATGGGTGCATGATGAACGCTACCCGTCCTCGGGGCTCGGCTCATATTATTGGGGAGCTTTGGGTGCCGGAAAGCTGTGACATCCATTGACATAGTGATGTGAACTACGTGGAACTTCCATGATTTCGGCTCATATTATTGAGGAAACTCATGGCGACCGTCCATTAAGGTTCAATATCGTTGGGTTAGGCTTGACACGTAAAGATGAACGACGTCATATTATTGGGTCCTAATCAAACGTGAGACAAAAGTTTACGTAGAGGGTTGCATGGCGATGCAATTGGAAACTACCTTTTAGGAATTATGATTGGCTGATATTATTCGGGATTATAATTCGCTAATTGGACCTTACGTACCTACTGAGGAAATGAGTTTCCCGTTTTCACTAGAGGGTAGTGAAAGATGTCAAAACAGTGGGAGTAAACAATTATAAAGTTAAAGTCCATACTTTATATCTTACTAAATATTTTAAAATAGTCATTAACATTTATCTGTTTACTTTTCAGTACTATTTGACAATGTCTTCAATTCGCAATCCGCTTTCTGCCATACTCGAAAAACATGTGTTAACCGGACCTAACTACCTCACTTGGCTAAGAAATCTGAAAATCGTCTTGAACTCGGAAAAGATTGCATATTCACTAAATGAGTCGCCCCCTGATAAGGCTCCGACTGACTGCACTCCTGAGGAATTGTAGACCTACAAGGATTGGTGTGACCATGACTTGAAGGCCAAGTGTTATATGCAGGCTTCTATGAATGATGAGGTGCAGAGGCGTTTTGAGGGTGCAAAGAGTGCTGGTGACATTCATTTGCACCTCAAGGAGCTCTTTGGTGAGCAGACTCGGCCTCTTAGGCATGCTACCGTCAAGGAGCTCATCACTTTACGCATGCGAGATGGGGCCTCGGTCCATGAGCATGGCCTAAATTTGATTGGGCTCGTGGACAAGCTCGTTGGCATGGATTTGATCTTGCCTTCGGAGTTGACCACCGATGTGTTGCTGTTGTCACTGCCTAGCTCGTTTGATCCTTTTGTGGTGAATTTCAACATGAACAAGATGGAGCCGACCCTTGAGGAGTTGGTGAACATGCTTGTGACCTTTGAGTCCACCATCAAGAAAGAGAAGTCGGTCCTTTATGTGGGTTCTTCATCTGGTACGAAGACCGATCCACGTGGGAAGAGGAAGAAGCGTTCTTTCCAACGTCTCAAGAAGAACGTGCCCTTGAAGAGGCAAGCTCCGAGTCCCGTTGTGGTAGCTACACCAGATAAAGCTAACAAGACTGTTGATATTTGTCATCACTGCAAGAAGCCTGGACATTGGAGGCGTAATTGCAAGGAATATCTTGCCCGGAAGGGTTCTGGAAAGGGTATGTTCTATATTGAAGTAAACATTTCAATTAACTCTACTTCTTGGGTATTGGATACCGGCTGTGGCTCACATCTCTGTAATGATTTGCGGGTGATGGGAAGAAGTAGGAGGCTCAGGGAAGGTGAGACCTTCTTGAGGATGGGCAATGGAGCAAGAGTTGCTGCCAAGGCTGTAGGAGATGTTTACTTGCATTTGAACAATGATTTTAAGCTTGTTTTAAGAGATGTTTTGTTTGTACCAGACTTGGTGAAAAACATTATTTCCATTTCTATGCTTGATAAAGATGGATTTTCTTGTTTATTTAGCAAAGATGTTTGCAACATTTACAAGAACGAATGTTTAATTGGTACCGGAGAACTTGAAAACGATCTCTACACCTTAAAATTGAAAGATATTCCACTTAACAATGTCCAAGCTGTAACAACAAACAAGCGCAAACAAGATACTCTAAATTCGGCACAATTATGGCATGCTCGATTAGGACATATTTCCCTAAGAAGGATTGATGTGAATCTAGCCAGCCACTATGCGTTTCAAGAACCAATCCCGAGAGGACGCTTGAAGATGTTGAATGTTGCCCTTCATCCAACCAATGAAGGCTTGGAAACAACGCTCGAGGGGTTCGGGTTGCATCACAATCAAGTAGAAGCTGACCGAGGCTACACGGACGTGTACACGGACCTGTACACGGGGTCCGTGTCTCATACATTCGAGATTGAGATTTACAGAGCCTACACGGACCCGTACACGGAGGTGAGCACGGGGTCCGTGTCCCTTGTTCCGGCTGAAGTTGTTACCCGAGTGTACACGGACCCGGACACGGAGGCACACACGGGGTCCGTGTCCTAGAGTTTTGGCCGAGAAAAATTACCTTATTTAGAGTTTTGTTTTGTTAGGAAACTAGATTTCTTGATATCTTTTGATACATAGACTATGTTGGACGAATTTTAAAAACACAATACAGATATTATTTTGAGTTTATCAAACTTGTGAGAATTTTCTCTCAACTTTTCAAAGCTTTTAGCTTTGTCAAATCAAATCAAACTTATCAAAGTTTTTAACTTTGTGGCGTTTGTCGGTCGTTGCTTGTGCGGATTGTCGTAGGCGAAGTTCTTCGAAGGTTCGTATAGTTTTCGATTGTTTATCCTCGTGTTTATTTGTTGCTAAACTCTTGCTAGTTTAGAGGTGAATATCACACAATACTTGAATCAAAAGATCGGGAAACACACGGATCTTAACATCGTAATTGAATAGAGGGTGCGATTTATTTTTAATCGTGTTTGCTATTTATTCGTGTCAAGATTCACATCATTTGGTATCAGAGCCAGGTTTATTGAATTCAAGTAGTATCAAAAAAAAAAAAAAAAAAAAAAATCGCGATTACTGTTCACGTACTGTTCATCGTTTCGGATTCACTGTTCACGGCCGCTGAGTTACTATTCATCTAAAATAATCGGATTTACTGTTCACGGCCGCCGAGTTACTATTCATCTAATCGGATTTACTGTTCACGGCCGCCGCGTTGCTGTTCATCTAATTCGGTACTGTTCACGGCGTATTTACTATTCAATCCGTCAGCGGATTTACTGTTCACACAATTGCTGATTTAATGTTCATCGGATTTACTATTCACGCCACTGTTCAATCCGGAATTACTGTTCACGGTTCGGAGTTACTATTCATTGTCGCCGAAGTACTGTTCATGTCGGGTACTGTTCATCTGTCGTCCTTACTGTTCATCGCCGGCACTATTCATCCGACAGGTTACTAGTCATCGCCGGATTTACTATTCACGCCGGAGTTACTATTCATGCCGGAATCACTATTCATACCGGAATTACTGTTCACGGTATAATGATTGACGGACGTCAATTTAAAACGATGTTAGGAGGATTGGATAGAAGGTGGGAGAAAGAGTTTAAGCCTCAACGAAAAAAATATCGGAGGTGTGAAGAAGAGGAGGTGTATGATATGCATATTGATGAGAATAGGCGAGGTAGTAGAGTTGGAGGAGATACGTTGTTGAACATGGATCGTTATAGGAGATTTGATGAGGATAAGGGGTATAGAAGCCGGGAAGGGTATAGACTGAGTGGTACGAAGATGACAATTCCATTTTTCAGTGGGGAAGCCGATCCAAAGGTGTACCTTGAGTGGGAAGAGAGAATGGAGTGTGTACTTGAGAGACGGGAGGATTATACCGAAGCAATGAAGGTAAGACGAGCTTGCAGTGAGTTTACCGACTATGCTAGTACTTGGTGGGATAAGTTAGTACTAGGTAGGAGACGATGTGGGCATGACCCTATAGTTACATGGGATGAGATGAAAATGGTGATGAGGAAGCAGTTTGTTCCAAATCACAATGCTAGGAGGTGCAACTCGAGTGGTAGGCAGGGAATTGACTCGTGGGAGGAGTTCTTGACATCCGCACGAAGGTCGAGTGGAGAGAAGAAGGTCATAACTAGACCGAAGTTGGTTTCGAAGCTTGAATATCAAGGTACATTTAAAAACTCAAATTCTCGTACTTGTGATATTATATGTTGTTGGTGTCTAGAGTTTGGACATCATATTAGCCAATGTACAATTGAGGATATGAAGGTAGTGGATTCCACTTCCAACCTTGAAGCCAAACTTGTGGATGATTTGAATGTTGATATTCCAATTGTGTCTCATGCGAGTATTGAGTGTTGTGCTGTGGAAGGTGAGTTGTTAGATGATATGCAAGTTGTTTCTTTTGCTCAACTGTCAACGAATATAATTTGTATTGATGAATCAATTTGTTATGAGTTGAGGGAAAAGTAAAATGAGATGGTCGAAAAAAGGAGTGATAAAAAGAGTGAGATGGCCATTGATGAAAATAGAGAGTTGTGTGAAAAAGAGGTCAAGCAAACAAAAAAAGAAATTATGTTTGTGGCCCAAAAGAGTGAGGATGAGCGATTCTTTATTTTGAATAAACCACTTCATGTACATCTGTGCAAGGTTGGTTTATTTTATTTTAATGAAATAGCCGGTTCGATCCCGAGCATTGTTAAACTCTACTTACAGGATTGTGGAAAAGGCATGGAATACATTGATCTTCCTAGCTATCAAGAAAGACAAGATTTGAGAACAAATATTTTTAAAGAAAGGGAGAATGATGTGAATCTAGCCAGCCACTATGCGTTTCAAGAACCAATCCCGAGAGGACGCTTGAAGATGTTGAATGTTGCCCTTCATCCAACAAATGAAGGCTTGGAAACAAGGCTCGAGGGGTTCGGGTTGCATCACAATCAAGTAGAAGCTGACCGAGGCTACACGGACGTGTACACAGACCTGTACACGGGGTCCGTGTCTCATACATTCGAGATTGAGATTTACAGAGCCTACACGGACCCGTACACGGAGGTGAGCACGGGGTCCGTGTCCCTTGTTCCGGCTGAAGTTGTTACCCGAGTGTACACGGACCCGGACACGGAGGCACACACGGGGTCCGTGTCCTAGAGTTTTGGCCGAGAAAAATTACCTTATTTAGAGTTTTGTTTTGTTAGGAAACTAGATTTCTTGATATCTTTTGATACATAGACTATGTTGGACGAATTTTAAAAACACAATACAGATATTATTTTGAGTTTATCAAACTTGTGAGAATTTTCTCTCAACTTTTCAAAGCTTTTAGCTTTGTCAAATCAAATCAAACTTATCAAAGTTTTTAACTTTGTGGCGTTTGTCGGTCGTTGCTTGTGCGGATTGTCGTAGGCGAAGTTCTTCGAAGGTTCGTATAGTTTTCGATTGTTTATCCTCGTGTTTATTTGTTGCTAAACTCTTCCTAGTTTAGAGGTGAATATCACACAATACTTGAATCAAAAGATCGGGAAAACACACGGATCTTAACATCGTAATTGAATAGAGGGTGCGATTTATTTTTAATCGTGTTTGCTATTTATTCGTGTCAAGATTCACATCAAGGATGAACAAGCTAGTGAGAGTGGGCATGTTTAATATGTCTGATATTAATGCTCTCACGACTTGTGAATCTTGTCTAAAAGAAAAGATGACCAAAATTCTCTTTAAGGGCCATGTGGAGCGAGCCAAAGGGTTATTGGATTTGATCCATACCGATGTGTGCGGTCTGCTTAGCATCATCACTAAGCATGGACATGCCTACTTCATCACCTTTACCGATGACTTTTCGAGGTATGGGTATGCGTATTTGATAAAATACAAGTCTGAAGCCTTTGAAAGGTTCAAAGAATTCAGAAGTGAAGTAGAGAAACAATTGAGAAGAAGCATCAAGACACTTCGATCGGATCGAGGTGGTGAGTACTTGAGTGCCGAGTTCCAAGAGTATCTTAGGGAGAATGGGATTCTCTCGCAGTGGACTCCGCCCGCTACACCGCAGTTGAATGGTGTTTCGGAGCGTCGTGACCGGACTTTGATTGTAAGGCTCGAGAATTATCAGTTGTCATTGATGCGAGATTCACAGATATGAGAATGCATGTCATATTATAAGAAGTGTTAGGTGAAAAGATAGAATATTATAATGTAAGGCCGAAGCCAGACCGCACCCGCACCCGCACTCAGAAGTGGACCGCACCCGCGGCAGATGGGCAGTAGGCTGGGAAGTTTTGAGCGAAGCAAGACCGCACCCGCGGTGCAGGAAGGACCGCACCCGCGATGGCGACCACACCCGCGGTAAGAACAAGACCGCACCCGCGGTCGACGATTTCTGGAAAATAAAAATGCTGCCGAAACATGAGCGCACCGGCGCTAAGAGACTCACCGCACCCGCGGTGCTGAATGCGAGAATGCCACCTTTGTTTCTTGTTTTGACACATGGCATGTATATATATATATATGAAGCTGCTGAATCTTCATTCTTCATTCAGGAAGAGAGAGAGAGCCGAGAGAATTCAAAGGGAGAGCTTCCATTTCTTTCAATCTAGAACTTGTGATTTTGAATGATTTAGTGATCCGGTTTTAATTCCGAGCCCGGATTTGTGATCCTTGCAACAAGAGCTAGCTAAGGATGTAAGTATTGTTCATTTCCAGCATGTTTCGAAATTCATATGTTGGAAGAATTATGATTTTGTTAGGGATATATGTTCTTGAGATATTGAGTTTGATATATTCATTTCCGGATCGAAATTTGGAAACCGTATGCTATGGGTTCGACTTTCCAGCTTATGTTATGTGGAAATTATGCAGATTTCAGAATGTATGTTGATGTTTAGATGAGATTATGGGTTATTGATATGGAGCTTAGTATTGTTGAGTTAACAGTATTGAAGAAATACGTCGTTATGCCGTCGATTTTATACCGAGACTGATTATTGAATTGCACAAGATTGTTTGAGTTGTGTTTTGATATATAGCACATTGATTATGCCATTTCAGATTTGTATTGGCCATTGTGAACTCAAGACTCCGGCTACGACACAGACTGTGCGATAGGAAAGGTATAAATTCATGTGAACTGGGAGATGCGACTTGGATCAGATTTGATTCGGGTTTCCCTCAAATCACATACTATACTGTTATTACATTTGATGATGTAATGCTTTGTTTATTGATTTATATGCAAGTCCTGAGATAGGAGATATTGGCAGATCGGCCAAAACTAGACGTTTCGGTGTATCGACGCATAGGAGCAGATTTTCTTTATGTGTAGCCCCTCGATACAGAGTTGACCGAATTCTAGGAATAAGACGTACCGTCACCCCGAGTGGTTGGGTAGGTGATAGACCGTCTTATTCACACCGGGATCCCTAGATTAGAAACGAATCGAGTCAAGAATTAGATGTTGAATACAAATTTGTATTCCTTTACATGTTTAGATTTTAATTCATGTTAATTGATATATGATATGCTTTTGTACATGATATTACATTGCATGCTTACATGTTTTATACTGGGATTTGTTCTCACCGGAGTTATCCGGCTGTTGTCATGTCTGTATGTGTGCATGGCGACAGGTGGGACAGGATCTGGGTCACGAGGAAGATGAGAGATTGTTGATAGTGTGGAGATCTCGGGCGAGACAGATTACTAGTTGTTGGTATTAGATTTGTACTGAAACTTTTAAACACTAGTGTATGAATGTACTAAACAGATTTGTATGTACATTATGTTGTTTAATTATTATAGAGACAGATTATGTTTTAATTATACATTTGAATTAATGTAAAAGCAAAATTTTGACCCACATTTTCGAGCAAAGATCCAATAAATCCCAAAGGAATTGAGTTAGAGCCCGGTCCCCACAACAGGTGGTATCAGAGCTGTAGGTTCTGTAGACTAAGATAGAATAGAATGAGCGGGGTAGATCGAGTCATCTTTCTTGCTTTTGATGTGCTAGCATGATTTATTGCTTTCCCTATTATATGTTGTATTGTATCAGAGTTGATTTACAGCATATACTTGTCAAGCCTGAATCAGAACCAATTCTCGATCAGAGGTATATGATCAGAGGAGGGCTGAGACAGATGGTATTGATTGTATACTAATCAGTTTGATAATCAGATTTTTGCCGCCTAGACGTATACCACAGCCGGAGCAGGGTAGCACAAAAGGTGCACAGATGGATGTCACCCCTACGCCGATGGAGACCTTACTGAAGAGGTTTCAGTCTTTCCATCCTCCTACGCCGAAGGGCACAGAGAGTGCAGTAGAGTGCGAGAGCTGGCTTGATGATATCGAGATGTTGTTTGAGTCTTTGGCATATACTGATGAGCGACGTGTGAAATTGATAGGGCATCAGCTGCAAGAGGTTGCAAAGAGCTGGTGGTTGACTGCGAAGAGAGCCTTGGAGCACCGAGGCATTGACATTATGTGGAAAGTCTTCAAGGATGAGTTCTATCAGCGCTTCTTCCCAATCTCTTACCGAAAAGATAAAGGAGCAGAATTTGCAAATTTGAGACAGGGCCATTGAACATTGAAGAGTATGTTGCTAAATTCTCTGCTTTGCTTCGTTTCGCACCTCACGTGGCAGGGAACGATGAAGCGGCAGCCGACCAGTTCATAAATGGCTTGAATCCGGATATTTTTACTTTGGTAAATACTGGTAGACCCAATACTTTTCCAGAGGCACTGAACAGAGCTAAGGGAGCAGAGGCTGGCTTGATCAGGCAACGAGGAGCTTCTTACAGTGTTCAGGGGCAGAGACAGCCACCACCTACTGCTGTTCAGTTTCCACCACCTCCTCCTCGATTTGATAGTGGATCTAGTAGTAGTGGTAAGAAGGAATTTCTGAAGGCTAAGGGCAAGCAGTTTAAGAAATCCGGGAGCAGTTCATCGAGCTCAAATGGATCTCGACAGAGAGGTCAGGGTTCATATTATAGTGGCACGTATTGTAGTTCGTGTGGAGGGCGACATGCCACCGAGCAGTGTCAAGGAGTTATGGGACGCTGCAACATCTGTAGGCAACCGGGACACTTTGCCAGAGTTTGTCCCCAGAGGAGTACCCAACGATCCCAGAGTACAGGGTCATCAGCATCAGTGCCACAGATGGAGAGACAGGCATCCTCTATACACTCCTTCCAGCCACCACCTACACAGACCCAGCAGAGACCAGGAGGTAGCCAGGCTGTGAGCCAACCTCCCAGACAGCAGGCCCGTGTCTTTGCCTTGACAGAGGAGCAGGCTCAGGATGCGCCCGATGACGTGATAGCAGGTAACTGTTTTCTTTGAGGTTATCCTGCATATGTGTTGATTGACACAGGTGCATCACATACATTCATATCTGAGCATTTTGCATTGAGACATTCATTGCCTGTTGAGTCTTTGTCGACTGTAGTGTCTATAGCTTCTCCGTTGGGAAGTGGTCTTATATCTGTGACTACTGTTAGACACTGTATGCTTCAGTTTGAGGGACATGAGATTGATCTAGATTGTGTAGTACTTAGTTTAGCTGATTTTGACTGTATAGTTGGCATAGATATGTTAACCAAGTACAGGGCCACTGTAGATTGTTTCCACAAGATTGTCAGATTCAGACCCGAAATGACAGATGAGTGGAAATTCTATGGAAAGGGTTTCAGATCTCGGATTCCCTTAGTATCTGCTCTGACTATGAGTAGATTGCTTCAAAGAGGAGCAGAGGGCTTTCTCGTATATTCAGTAGATCTACTGAAGTCGAGCCCAGCATTAGCAGATTTGCCAGTGGTTTGCGAGTTTGCAGATGTTTTCCAGATGAGATTCCGGGATTGCCTCCAGTCCGAGAGGTAGATTTTAGCATAGATCTTGTGCCAAACAGTGTTCCTATCTCGAGAGCTCCGTATAGGATGGCGCCTATTGAACTGAAAGAATTGAAAGCACAGTTGGAAGATCTTCTGTCCAAGGGATATATCAGACCCAGTGTATCTCCTTGGGGTGCTCCGGTGCTTTTCGTTAAAAACAAAGATGGTTCGATGCGACTATGTATTGATTATAGGCAGTTGAACAAGGCAACAGTGAAGAACAAGTATCTTTTGCCTCGCATCGACGATTTGTTTGATCAGTTACAGGGGTCTTCTGTTTACTCGAAGATCGATTTGAGGCCAGGGTATCATCAGCTCAGAGTTAGAGACGTTGATATTCCGACGACTGCATTCCGAACCAGGTATGGGCACTACGAGTTTATTGTTATGCCTTTCGGTTTTACGAATGCACCAGCAATATTTATGAGTTTGATGAACCGCATCTTTCAGAGATATTTAGATGAGTTTGTAATTGTGTTCATTGATGATATTTTGGTATATTCGAAGAGTCTGACTGAGCATGCAGATCATCAGAGGATTGTATTGCAGACTTTGAGAAAAGAGCAGTTATACGCCAAATTGTCCAAGTGCGAATTCTGGCTGAAACAGGTTGTCTTTTTGGGGCACATTATATCTGGAGATGGTCTTGCGGTAGATCCGAGTAAAGTTGAGGCTGTGATCAGTTGGCCGAGACCGACTTCTGTGCCGGAGATACGCAGTTTCATGGGTCTAGCCGGGTATTATCGTCGTTTTATCCGAGATTTCTCCAGTATAGCAAAGCCTATCACCCAGTTGACACAAAAGAACATGCCATTTGTATGGTCTGAAGATTGTGAAGCCAGTTTTGTATAATTGAAGAAGAGGCTGACTAGTGCGCCTGTCTTGACGATTCCTTCAGGTACAGGTGAGTTTGTTGTATATTGTGACGCATCTCACAGAGGGTTAGGATGTGTTCTTATGCAGCGAGGGCACGTGATAGCGTACGCCTCAAGAAAGCTGAAGCCGCACGAGACCCGTTACCCGATTCATGATCTTGAATTGGCGGCGATTGTTTTTGCCTTAAAGATCTGGCGTCATTATCTGTATGGCGAGAAATTTGAGATCTACTCGGATCACAAGAGCCTAAAATACCTCTTTTCTCAGTCAGAGTTGAACATGAGGCAACGACGATGGCTTGATCTGCTGAAAGATTTTGATTGCGAGATCAAGTACTATCCAGGGAAGTCGAATGCAGCGGCAGACGCCTTGAGTCGAAAGGTATGTGCTCTTTCCTTGTCGACAGTAGGTGTATCGAATTTAGTAGAGGATTGTTGCTTGTCTGGGTTGACATTTGATACAGAGTGTAGACCGTTGCGACTTGCTGCGATTCAGATTGAGCCAGATCTGATTTTGAGGGTCAAAGAAGCACATAGAACTGATCCGAACGTTCAAAAATCGATTGATATGGTCAGAACTGGTCATATATCAGAGTATCAGGTTAGAGATTCTGTTCTGTATGTGAATAACCGTCTAGTAGTGCCAGATGTTCCCGATTTGAGACTACAGATCATGGCAGAGGCACACTGTAGTCGGTTCAGCATTCATCCTGGTGGCAGGAAGATGTACAATGATCTGAAGATGCAATTCTGGTGGAAGCAGATGAAGACAGACATTGCAGAATTTGTGTCTAAGTGCCTGAATTGCCAGCAGGTGAAGGCAGAAAGTAAGAAGCGCGGAAGTTTACTTCAGAGTTTGTCTATTCCTGAATGGAAATGGGATCACATTTCCATGTATTTCGTGACGAAGTTACCTCGATCTTCGCGGGGCTGTGACGCGATTTGGGTTGTGATAGAAAGACTGACCAAATCAGCGTGCTTTATTCCGTACAGAATGACCTATCGACACGATAATATGGCAGAGTTGTATGTCAGAGAGGTCGTCAGATTGCACGGTGTGCGGAAGTCGATCGTATCAGATCGTGATCCACGATTCACTTCTCACTTCTGGCACAGTTTGCAGCAGGTTTTGGGTACGACTTTACACCTGAGCACTGCTTATCATCCTCAGACAGATGGACAGTCAGAGCGGACTATCCAGACTTAGAGGACATGCTGAGAGCTGTAGTACTAGACATTGGTACTAGTTGGCAAGATTCATTGTCGTTGTGTGAGTTTTCATACAGCAACAGCTATCAGACTAGCATTGAGATGGCACCGTTCGAAGCTTTATACGGAAAGAAGTGCAGATCTCCGTTGTACTGGGATGATATCTCTGAGGTACCAGAGTTAGGGACTGATATGATTCGTGAGATGACCGAGAAAGTGAAGATCATTCAGAAGAGAATGAAGACAGCACAGGATAGGCAAGCGAAATACGCCAATATCAGACGCAGACCATTGATATTTGAACAGGGAGACAGAGTATTTTTGAAGATTTCACCTTTCAGAGGCGTTGTCAGATTTGGCAAGCGTGGAAAGTTGTCTCCTAGATACGTCGGTCCGTATGAGATCCTTGAGAAGATTGGCGATCGAGCTTACAGACTTGCTCTTCCTCCTTCATTATCTGGTATTCATGATGTTTTTCATGTATCTATGTTACGCAGATATATGCAAGATAGTTCTCATGTCATTCAGCCTGACGAAGCAGAGTTAGATCAGACTTTGAGCTATGTTGAACAGCCGATACAGATTCTTGATCGGAAGGAGAAACAGCTTAGAACCAAGACCATTCCGCTTGTGAAGGTTCAGTGGAGTCGTCATGGCATCGAGGAAGCAACGTGGCAGATAGAGTCTGATATGAGACAGAAACATCCCGAGCTATTCATATGATGTGAGTCTTCCTTTCAGTTTTGATTATACTGTTTTGTATATACTTGCATGATTATTTGCTTACGAGTTCGAGGACGAACTCCTGTCTAAGAGGGGGAGAAATGTAAGGCTCGAGAATTATCAGTTGTCATTGATGCGAGATTCACATATATGAGAATGCATGTCATATTATAAGAAGTGTTAGGTGAAAAGATAGAATTTTATAATGTAAGGCCGAAGCCAGAACGCACCCACACCCGCACTCAGAAGTGGACCGCACCCGCGGCAGATGGGCAGTAGGCTGGGAAGTTTTGAGCGAAGCAAGACCGCACCCACGGTGCAGGAAGGACCGCACCCGCGGTGGTGACCACACCCGCGGTAAGAACAAGACCGCACCCGCGGTCGACGATTTCTGGAAAATAAAAATGCTGCCGAAACATGAGCGCACCCTCGCTAAGAGACTCACCGCACCCGCGGTGCTGCATGCGAGAATGCCACCTTTGTTTCTTGTCTTGACACATGGCATGTATATATATATATATATATATATGAAGCTGCTGAATCTTCATTCTTCATTCAGAAAGAGAGAGAGCCGAGAGAATTCAAAGGGAGAGCTTCCATTTCTTTCAATCTAGAACTTGTGATTTTGAATGATTTAGTGATCCGGTTTTAATTCCGAGCCCGGATTTGTGATCCTTGCAACAAGAGCTAGCTAAGGATGTAAGTATTGTTCATTTCCAGCATGTTTCGAAATTCATATGTAGGAAGAATTATGATTTTGTTAGGGATATATGTTCTTGAGATATTGAGTTTGATATATTCATTTCCGGATCGAAATTTGGAAACCGTATGCTATGGGTTCGATTTTCCAGCTTATGTTATGTGGAAATTATGCAGATTTCAGAATGTATGTTGATGTTTAGATGAGATTATGGGTTATTGATATGGAGCTTAGTATTGTTGAGTTAACAGTATTGAAGAAATACGTCGTTATGCCGTCGATTTTATACCGAGACTGATTATTGAATTGCACAAGATTGTTTGAGTTG
Source organism: Primulina eburnea (assembly GCF_022965805.1). Taxonomy (NCBI): domain Eukaryota; kingdom Viridiplantae; phylum Streptophyta; class Magnoliopsida; order Lamiales; family Gesneriaceae; genus Primulina; species Primulina eburnea. The sequence goes on along the minus strand of NC_133108.1, from coordinate 25,375,358 downwards.
TGTTTTGATATATAGCACATTGATTATGCCATTTCAGATTTGTATTGGCTATTGTGAACTCAAGACTCCGGCTACGACACAGACTGTGCGACAGGAAAGGTATAAATTCATGTGAACTGGGAGATGTGACTTGGATAAAATTTGATTCGGGTTTCCCACAAATCACATACTATACTGTTATTACATTTGATGATGTAATGCCTTGTTTATTGATTTATATGCAAGTCCTGAGATAGGAGATATTGGCAGATCGGCCAAAACTAGACGTTTCGGTGTATCGACGCATAGGAGCAGATTTTCTCTATGTGTAGCCCCTCGATACAGAGTTGACCGAAGTCTAGGAATAAGACGTACCGTCACCCCGAGTGGTTGGGTAGGTGTAGACCGTCTTATTCACACTGGGATCCCTAGATTAGAAACGAATCGAGTCAAGAATTAGATGTTGAATACAGATTTGTATTCCTTTACATGTTTAGATTTTAATTCATGTTAATTGATATATGCTATGCTTTTGTACATGATTATTACATTGCATGCATACATGTTTTATACTGGGATTTGTTCTCACCGGAGTTATCCGGCTGTTGTCATGTCTGTATGTGTGCATGGCGACAGGTGGGACAGGATCTGGGTCACGAGGAAGATGAGAGATTGTTGATAGTGTGGAGATCTCGGGCGAGGCAGATTACTAGTTGTTGGTATTAGATTTGTACTGAAACTTTTAAACACTAGTGTATGATTGTACTAAACAGATTTGTATGTACATTATGTTGTTTAATTATTATAGAGACAGATTATGTTTTAATTATACATTTGAATTAATGTAAAAGCAAAATTTTGACCCACATTTTCGAGCAAAGATCCAATAAATCCCAAAGGAATTGAGTTATTGCCCAGGTCCCCACATTGATGGACATGGTTCGGTCTATGATGGGGTTCACAGTGTTGCCGCCATCCTTTTGGGGATATGCGCTTGAGACAGCGGCATTGTTGTTGTACAATGTCCATTCAAAGGCAGTTGACAAGACTCCATATGAGATATGGATGGGTAAGCCACCCAAATATTCTTATCTTAGAATATGGGGGTGCCCTGCTTATGTGAAGCAGGTAGTGGGAGATAAATTGGATAGTCGATCCATTTTATGTTACTTTGTGGGATATCCAAAGAATTCTGTTGGATATTACTTCTATCATCCCCAAGAAACAAAGGTGTTTGTTTCTAGGATGCAACCTTTTTGGAAAAGGAATTTCTATTGGATAGAAAAGGTGAGATGATAGAACTCGAAGAGGTTCAAGAGACACCCACAATTATAGAACCCACACCCGAAGAGCCAAGAGAGGAGATACGAGCTCCTAGAAGATCCGAGAGAGTCTCGAGACCACCTATGAGGTATGGTCTGCTTCTTGAAGAGGACCATGATGAGCCTAACCTTGGATGTGATCCAATGACCTTCAAGGAAGCATTATCCGATGCCGATTCATCCAAGTGGCTTGAAGCAATGAAATCTGAGATGAATTCCATGCATTCGAACCAAGTGTGGAATCTCGTGGATCCACCTGAGGGAATTGTTCCCATAGGGTGTAAATGGATTTACAAGAGGAAACTTGGGGCGGATGGGAAGGTATTGACCTTCAAGGCGCGATTGGTGGCAAAAGGATATACTCAAAGACAAGGAGTTGAATTTGAGGAAACCTTTTCTCCAGTTGCAATGTTCAAGTCCATAAGGATTTTGCTAGCCATAGCTGCATGGTATGACTATGAGATAAGGCAGATGGATGTTAAGACAGCCTTTCTTAATGGGGATATTAAGGAAGAGATTTACATGTCTCAACCCGAAGGGTTTACATCTGTCGGAAGTGAGCATATGGTATGCAAACTTCAGAGATCTATTTATGGTCTAAAACAGGCATCTAGGAGTTGGAACCTTAGATTCGATAGTACAATCAAAGAGTTTGATTTTACTAAGAATCCTGAGGAACCCTGTGTGTACAAGAAGGTCAGTGGGAGTGCTGTGACATTCCTGGTGCTGTATGTTGATGACATTCTACTCATTGGGAATGATGTAGGAATGTTGCAATCAACTAAGATATGGTTAGCAAGCAAGTTCTCGATGCAAGACTTGGGTGAAGCATCTTTTGTATTGGGTATACAGATCTATAGAGATAGATCAAAAAGATTGCTTGGTCTTACCCAGTCTACATACATTGATACCATCCTGAAGCGGTTCTGGATGGATGAGTCCAAAAAAGGGCATCTACCAATGTGTCATGGCGTGTCCCTATCCAAGTCTATGTCTCCCAAGACTGATGCAGAGATAGCGGCGATGACACACATTCCATATGCATCTGCAATTGGTAGCATCATGTATGGGATGATATCTACACGTCCTGACGTGGCTTTTGCACTAAGTTTAGTGAGTAGATATCAATCGAATCCTGGTCTTTCACATTGGAAAGCTGTGAAAGACATCCTCAAGTACTTGACGAGGACCAATAAATTGTTCTTGGTATATGGGGGTGGAGAACTAAAATTGGAAGTCTATGCCGACTCTAGCTTCCAAAGCGATATTGATGACTCAAAGTCAACCTCTGGATTCATATTCATGCTCAATGGTGCTGCTGTCTCTTGGAAGAGTTCCAAGCAAGACAGTACAGCGGATTCCAGCACTGAGGCAGAATACATTGCTGCATCAGCTGCAGCAAAGGAGGCTGTTTGGTTAAGGAATTTCGTCCAAGAGTTGGGCGTCATTCCTAATGGAGTTGCTCCTGTCCCGGTGTTTTGTGACAACACGGGAGCCATTGCTCAAGCAAAGGAGCCGAGGTCTCATCAGAAGTCCAAACACGTATTGAAAAAGTACCACATTCTCAGAGAGATCGTGGAAAGAGGAGATGTCATGATTGACAAAGTCGACTGCGCAGATAATGTTGCTGATCCGCTAACTAAGCCTTTACCTAGACCATTGTTCGAGAAGCATCGCGAATCGATGGGTTTGAAGCATATGGGTAGTTGGCTCTAGTGCAAGTGGGAGATTGTTAGAGTAGGTGCCCGTCGAGCCAAGTGTTGGCCGAGTGTTCACAATGAAACTCTATGTATAAACGATCTTTATTTTAATAATATTTGAAATTATTATTTTGGCACTTCTTTAACTGTATACCCATGCTAGTTGCATAGATAAAGTCTTTGAATATACAAATAGTAGAAAGAATATGACATGCTCATATGATGAGTATCATGAAACTCATATTTCGAATACTGTATATTCTAAACAATTCCTAGTCGATTCAGCCGCCGCTAAGAAGGATATAGGCCGCTCGAATTAGAGACTAGTATCTGCGATGTGAGTACCATGTTTAATTGGTAAGGGACATTGTGATGTCCGAACATGCAGATAGGTGCTCCTTTTAAAATGCACTGAACAACCCTCCATAAAGGACTTTCCAAGTGGTTCTCACAATCTCTGACTATGTATCTATCAATCCATAAATCAATTTGAATTCTCTCTTTGGTATTTAAACAAACACTTTGCAAACTCTTTTCTCTTGTATTCCCTTTTCAATAATTGAGACATAAAATGCCTCCAATATACATAACAAGTGTATCAATACATAAACATGAATCGAATGAAGGGAATAACACATTAAAACCATTGAAAAACAATACATATAGTATCATGTGAGCACAATAAATGAGATTCCACTTACTACACTTGAAATATCTTGATTCTAATCCTTTGATAGCAATCCTACACAATAACCCATAAATAACACCATTAATCACTCAATAACCAAAAACCCATGTCAATTAATCCATAAAACCAACAAAATCAACAAACCCATATCATCTCTCACCCCAAAACCAAGAATAAACAACACCAAAAGCTTACCTTAGCTTCCTAGAACCAAGAAGAACTTCGATCTCTCAACAACAATCCCCCAAGATCCAAGAATCAAAGGTAGGAAACCAAAGAAAATGAGGAAACCCTAGCTCCAAGTAGAGAATATCGAAAAAGAGGGGAAAGAAGTGAGGGAAATGAAGCCAACTCATCCAATATATCAATTAAAATCTCGAAACATGCTTTTGCTGTGCGCGACCGCGGGTGCGCTCCAAACCTTACCGCGGGTGCGGTGAGCTCTCGGCATCCCACAAAATTTCTGAAAAAACACGACCGCGGGTGCGGTGCCTTCACCGCGGGTGCCGTGCCTTCTACACTGCGGGTGCGGTGTGTCCACGGCATTCCTACTCAAAATGCTGAAATTAAGAGCGCGGGTGCGCTGCTGCAAGGACCGCGGGTGCGGTGATGCCACGGCCAAGACAAAATCTTAAGCAACTAAAATCGAACCAAAACGCTGATACAAAACAACCACCATCAATGAGCATCAACAAGGCCACAAAACAATAATAACCAACCATACTTCACCCTTAATCACAACTCTTAACATCTAAATCATACTCAAACTTAAACTTAATCAATTAATCCATAACCATACAAAAACTTAAACCGTACCGTACACCAGGCTTGGCTATTACAATCTCTCATCCTTAAGGGAATTTCGTCCTCGAAATTGACGTCACTGCACGAACAACTCAGGATACTTCTCTCTCATCTCATCCTCCGGTTCCCACGTGGCCTCTTCGATCAAATGATTCCTCCAAAGGACTTTAACGATGCCGATCTCTTTGTTTCTCAACACTCTAACTTTGCGATCCAGAATCTGGACCGGAATCACTTGGTACGTCAAGTTCGGCGTCAAATCCAATGGCTCGTGGTGAAGAACATGGGAAGGATTCGCAATATACTTTGTGAGGACCCGGGCTCTAACTCAATTCTTTTGGGATTTAATTGAATCTTTGCTCGAAAATGTGGGTCAAAAATTTGCTTTTAATATTAATTCAAATGTATAACTAAAGCATATCATGTCTTTAACTGAAATAATCAACATAATGTACATACATGTCTGTCTAGTACAACCATACACCAGTGTTTAAAAGTTTCGGTACAAGTCTAGTACAAACAAATAGTAGCTGCAACGCCCGAGATCACCACTCTATCAACAATCTCTCATCTTCCTCGTGACCTAGATCCTGCCCCACCTGTTGCCATGCACACATACAGACACGACAACAGCCGGATAACTCCGGTGAGAACATATCCCAGTATAAAACATGGATGCATGCAATGTCATAAATCATGTACAAAAGCATAGCATATATCAATTAACATGAATGATAATCTAAGACATGTAAAAGAATACCAATCTGTATTCAACATTTAAATCTTGACTCGACTCATTTCTAATCTAGGGATCCCGGTGTGAATAAGACGGTCTGTCACCTACTCAACCAATCGGGGCGACGGTACGTCTTATTCCTAGACTTCGGTCAGCTTTGTATCGAGGGTCTACACATAGAGAAAATCTACTCCTATGCGTCGATACACCGAAACGTCTAGTTTTGGCCAGTCTGCCAATATCTCCTATCTCAGGACTCGACTATAAATCAATAAACAAAGCATTACATAATGAAATGTAATAACAATCTAGTATGTGATTTAGGGAAACTCGTATCAAATCTGAATCGAGTTGTGCAATCCCGTGACCACATGAATTATACCTTTCGTCGCACAATGTCTGTCGAGATCTTGAAATCGGAATGTCGAGTCTGACAATAATAACTATCCTTTGCTAGTTCTTGTTGCAAGGATCACAAATCCGGGCTCGGAATTAAAATCAGATGAACAAATCTTGCACAATCTCAAATCTAAAATGAAAAAGCTTGAATGAACAAGGCTTGCTCTCGGTTCTTGTTGTCTGAATGAAGGAAAGTGAAGACAACACATTATATATATTGCATGTAATCTCATACGTGTCTTCTTTAAAATTTTACACCTTTCAGGCGGCGCTCGGGCGGTAAGAATGTACCGCTCGGGCGCGACAGTCTCTGTCCAACACTTTTCGAATGACACTTTGGCGCTCGAGCGGTCAAAATGTACCGCTCGGGCGCAGAAGGTTCTGTCCAAAGCATAACATTGTTGAACAATGGCGCTCGGGCGGGACTTTTCTACCGCTCGGGCGCCACTGAATCTGTTCCAACATGGTACCCTTCACATTTTTAACATTTCCGGGCATTACATTTCTCCCCCTCTTAGATATAAGTTCGTCCTCGAACTTGCACGCATCAACTCAGGGCGTATATAAACAGCAGTGTAAACAAAAGCTGAATAAATACTTACATCATGTGAATAACTCAGGATATCTCTGTCTCATATCAGACTCTGTCTCCCAAGTTGCTTCCTCGATGCCATGCCGACTCCATTGAACCTTCACAAGCGAAATGGTCTTGGTTCTAAGTTGTTTCTCTTTCCGATCAAGGATCTGTATCGGTCTTTCAACATAGCTCAGAGTCTGATCTAGTTCGGCTTCGTCAGGCTGAATGACATGAGAACTATCTGGCATATATCTACGCAACATCGAGACATGAAATACATCATGAATACCAGATAATGAAGGAGGAAGAGCAAGTCTGTAAGCTCGATCGCCAATCTTCTCAAGGATTTCATACGGACCGACGTATCTAGGAGACAACTTTCCTCGCTTGCCAAATCCGACAACGCCTCTGAAAGGTGAAATCTTCAAAAATACTCTGTCTCCCTGCTCAAATACCAACGGTCGGCGTCTGACATTGGCGTACTTCGCTTGCCTATCCTGCGCTGTCTTCATTCGTTTCTGAATGATCTTCACTTTTTCGGTCATCTCACGAATCATATCAGGCCCTAACTCTGGTACCTCAGAGATATCATCCCAGTACAACGGAGATCTGCACTTCTTTCCGTATAAAGCTTCGAACGGTGCCATCTCAATGCTAGTCTGATAGCTGTTGTTGTATTAAAACTCACACAACGGCAATAAATCTTGCCAACTAGTACCAAAGTCTAGTACTACAGCTCTCAGCATGTCTTCTAAAGTCTGGATAGTCCGCTCTGACTGTCCGTCCGTCTGAGGATGATAAGCAGTGCTCAGGTGTAAAGTCGTACCTAAAGCCTGCTGCAAGCTATGCCAAAAGTGAGAAGTAAATCGTGGATCACGATCTGATAAGATCGACTTTGGCACACCGTGCAATCTGACGACCTCTCTGACATATAACTCTGTCATCTGATCGTGTCGGTAGGTCATTCTGTACGGAATAAAGCACGCTGATTTGGTCAGTCTGTCTATCACAACCCAAATCGCGTCACAGCCCCGCGAAGATCGAGGTAACTTCGTCACGAAGTCCATGGAAATGTGGTCCCATTTCCACTCAGGAACAGACAAACTCTGAAGTAAACCTCCGGGCTTCTTTCTTTCTGCCTTCACCTGCTGGCAATTCAAACATCTAGACACAAATTCTGCAATATCTGTCTTCATCTGCTTCCACCAGAATTGTGTCTTCAAATCATTGTACATTTTCCTGCCACCCGGATGAATGCTAAACCGACTACAGTGTGCCTCTGACATGATCTGTCGTCTCAAATCTGAAACATCTGGCACTACTAAGCGGTTATTCACATACAGAACAGAATCTCTGACCTGATACTCTGATTTATGACCAGCTCTGACCATATCAATCGATCTTTGAAGGCTCGGATCAGTTTTTTGCGCCTCTTTGATCCTCAAAATCAGATCTGGCTCAATCTGAATCGCCGTAAGTCGCAACGGTCTATTATCTGTATCAAATGTCAATCCAGACAAGCAACAGTCCTCTACTAAATTCGATACACCTACAGTCGACAAGGAAAGAGCACATACCTTTCGACTCAAGGCGTCTGCCGCTGCATTCGACTTCCCTGGATAGTACTTGATCTCGCAATCGAAATCTTTCAGCAGATCAAGCCATCGTCGCTGCCTCATGTTCAACTCTGACTGAGAAAAGAGATACTTCAAGCTCTTATGATCGGAATAGATCTCAAATTTCTCGCCATACAGGTAATGACGCCAGATCTTGAGTGCAAAGACAATCGCCGCCAATTCAAGATCATGAATCGGATAGCGGGTCTCGTGCGGCTTCAGCTGTCTAGAGGCGTATGCTATCACGTGCCCTCGCTGCATAAGAACACACCCTAACCCTCTGTGAGATGCGTCACAGTATACAACAAACTCACCTATACCTGAAGGAATCGTCAAGACAGGTGCACTAGTCAGCCTCTTTTTCAACTCTACAAAACTGGCTTCACAATCTTCGGACCACACAAATGGCATGTTTTTCTGTGTCAACTGGGTGATAGGCTTCGCTATACTGGAGAAATCTCGTATAAAACGACGATAATACCCGGCTAGACCCATGGAACTGCGTATCTCAGGCACTGAAGTCGGTCTCGGCCAACTGACCACAGCCTCCACTTTGCTCGGATCTACCGCAATACCCTCTCCAGATATAATATGCCCCAAGAAGACAACCTGTCTCAGCCAAAATTCGCACTTGGACAGTTTAGCATACAACTGCTCTTTTCTCAAAGTCTTCAATACAATTCTCAGATGATCTGCATGCTCAGTCAAACTCTTTGAATATACCAAAATATCATCAATGAACACAATCACAAAATCATCTAAATATCTCTGAAAAATGCGGTTCATCAAACTCATAAATACCGCTGGTGCATTCGTACAACCGAAAGGCATAACAACAAACTCGTAATGTCCATACCTGGTTCGGAATGCAGTCTTCGGAATATCAATGTCTCTAACTCTGAGCTGATGATACCCTGATCTCAAATCAATCTTCGAGTATACAGACGATCCCTGTAACTGATCAAACAAGTCGTCGATGCGAGGCAAAGGATACTTGTTCTTCACTGTTGCCTTGTTCAACTGCCTATAATCAATACACAGTCGCATCGAACCATCTTTCTTTCGAACGAATAGCACCGGAGCACCCCAAGGTGATACACTCGGTCTAATGTACCCCTTGGATAGAAGATCTTCCAACTGTGCTTTCAACTCTTTCAATTCAACAGGCGCCATCCTATACGGAGCTCTCGAAATAGGAACACTGCCTGGCACAAGATCTATGCTAAAATCTACCTCTCGAACCGGAGGCAACCCTGGAATCTCATCAGGAAAAACATCTGCAAACTCGCAAACCACTGGCAGATCTGCCAATGCTGGGCTCGACTTCAGTAAGTCTACTGAATATACGAGAAAGCCCTCTGCTCCTCTCTGAAGCAATCTACTCATAGTCAGAGCAGATACTAAGGGAATCCGAGATCTGGAACCCTTGCCGTAGAATTTCCACTCATCTGTCATTTCGGGTCTGAATCTGACAATCTTGTGGAAACAATCTACAGTGGCCCTGTACTTGGTCAACATGTCTATACCAACTATACAATCAAAATCAGCTAACCCAAGTACGACACAATCAAGATCAATCTCATGCCCCTCAAACTGAAGCATACAATGTCTAACAGTAGTCACAGATATCAAACCACTTCCCAACGGAGAAGCTATAGACACTACCGTAGACATCGACTCAACAAGCAATGAATGTCTCAATGCAAAATGTTCAGATATAAATGTATGTGATGCACCTGTGTCTATCAACACATATGCAGGATAACCGCAAAGAAAACAGTTACCTGCAATGACGTCATCTGGCGCCTCCTGCGCCTGCTCCTCTGTCAGGGCAAAAACACGTGCCTGCTGTCGGGAGGCTGACTCACCGTCTGACTACCTCCTGGTCTCTGCTGGGTCTGTGTGGAGGGTGGCTTGAAGGAGTGTACAGAGGATGCCTGTCTCTCCATCTGTGGCACTGGTGCTGATGACCCTGCACTCTGGAATCGTGGTGCACCTCTCTGGGGACAAACTCTAGCGAAGTGTCCCTGTTGCCTACAGATGTTGCAGCGTCCCATAACTCCTTGACACTGCTCCGTCGCATGTCATCCTCCACACGAGCTACAATATACGCCACTGTAATCTGAACCCTGACCTCTCTGTCGAGATCCACTCGAACTCGATGAACTACTCCCGGACTTCTTAAACTGTTTACCCTTAGCTTTCAAAAATTCCTTCTTGCCACTACCACTAGATCCACTATCGAAACGAGGAGGAGGTGGTGGAAACTGTACGGTAGTAGGCTGTGGCGGTCTCTGCCCCTGAACACCGTAGGAAGCCCCTCGCTGCCTGATCAAGCCAGCCTCTGCTCCCTTCGCTCGGTTCAATGCCTCTGAAAAAGTACTAGGCCGGCCCGTGTTCACCAAGGTAAAGACATCGGGGTTCAGCCCGTTGATGAACTGATCGGCCACTGCCTCGTCGTTCCCGGCCACATGCGGTGCAAATCGTAACAATGCAGAAAATTTAGCCACATACTCCTCGATGTTCCACTGTCCCTGCTTCAAATTCGCAAATTCAGGTCCTTTATCTTTTCGGTAGGAAACGGGGAAGAAGCGCTGATAGAACTCATCTTTAAAGACTTTCCATGTGATATCAATGCCTCGGTGCTCCAAGGCTCTCTTCGTAGTCAACCACCAGCTCTTGGCAACCTCTTGCATCTGATGCCTTATCAGTTTCACACGTCGCTCATCAGTATATGCCAAAGACTCAAACAACATCTCGATATCATCGAGCCAGCTCTCGCACTCTACTGCATTCTCTGTGCCCTTCAAGGTAGGCGGATGGAAAGACTGAAATCTCTTCAATGAGGTCTCCATCGGCGTAGCAGTAACATCCATCTGTGCACCTGATGTGCTACCCTGCTCTGGCTGTGGTATACGTCTAGGCGGCATAGATCTGATTATCACACTGATTAGTACACAATCAATATCATCTGTCTCAGCCCTCCTCTGATCATAGACTCTGATCGAGAATCGGTTCTGATTCAGGCTTGAAATGCTGTAAATCAATTCAGATAATACAACACAACATATAATAAGGAAAGCAATAATCATGCTAGCATCTCAAAAGCAAGTAAGATGACTCGATCTACCCCACTCATTCTATTCTATCTCAGTCTACAGAACCTACTGCTCTGATACCACCTGTTGTGGGGACCCGGGCTCTAACTCAATTCTTTTGGGATTTAATTGGATCTTTGCTCGAAAATGTGGGTCAAAAATTTGCTTTTAATATTAATTCAAATGTATAACTAAAGCATATCATGTCTTTAACTGAAATAATCAACATAATGTACATACATGTTTGTCTAGTACAACCATACACCAGTGTTTAAAAGTTTCGGTACAAGTCTAGTACAAACAAATAGTAGCTGCAACGCCCGAGATCACCACTCTATCAACAATCTCTCATCTTCCTCGTGACCCAGATCCTGCCCCACCTGTTGCCATGCACACATACAGACACAACAGCCGGATAACTCCGGTGAGAACATATCCCAGTATAAAACATGGATGCATGCAATGTCATAAATCATGTACAAAAGCATAGCATATATCAATTAACATGAATGATAATCTAAGACATGTAAAAGAATACCAATCTGTATTCAACATTTAAATCTTGACTCGACTCATTCAAATCTAGGGATCCCGGTGTGAATAAGACGGTCTGTCACCTACTCAACCAATCGGGGCGATGGTACGTCTTATTCCTAGACTTCGGTCAGCTTTGTATCGAGGGTCTACACATAGAGCAAATCTACTCCTATGCGTCGATACGCCGAAACGTCTAGTTTTGGCCAGTCTGCCAATATCTCCTATCTCAGGACTCGACTATAAATCAATAAACAAAGCATTACATAATGAAATGTAATAACAATCTAGTATGTGATTTAGGGAAACTCGTATCAAATCTGAATCGAGTTGTGCAATCCCGTGACCACATGAATTATACCTTTCGTCTCACAATGTCTGTCGAGATCTTGAAATCAGAATGTCGAGTCTGACAATAATAACTATCCTTTGGTAGTTCTTGTTGCAAGGATCACAAATCCGGGCTCGGAATTAAAATCAGATGAACAAATCTTGCACAATCTCAAATCTAAAATGAAAAAGCTTGAAGGAACAAGGCTTGATCTCGGTTCTTGTTGTCTGAATGAAGGAAAGTGAAGACAACACATTATATATATTGCATGTAATCTCATACGTGTATTCTTTAAAATTTTACACCTTTCAGGCGGCGCTCGGGCGGTAAGAATGTACCGCTCGGGCGCGACAGTCTCTGTCCAACACTTTTCGAATGACACTTTGGCGCTCGAGCGGTCAAAATGTACTGCTCGGGCGCGGAAGGTTCTGTCCAAAGCATAACATTGTTGAACAATGGCGCTCGGGCGGGACTTTTCTACCGCTCGGGCGCCACTGAATCTGTTCCAACATTGTACCCTTCACATTTTTAACATTTCCGGGCATTACATACTTCCTGAGCATAGACACATGAAAAACATTGTGAACTCTGTCAAGATCTGGCGGTAGGGCTAACCTGTAAGCTCGATCACCAACTCTGTCCAAAATCTCAAATGGACCAATAAATCTCGGACTCAACTTGCCCTTCTTGTCAAACCGCATCACACCCTTAAGAGGTGCAATCTTCAAGAACACATGGTCGCCAACCTCAAACTGCAACGTTCTGCGACGCACATCTGCATAGCTCTTCTAACTCGACTGCGCTGTCTTCATCCTCTCTCGAATAACAGCAACAACATCAGCCGTCTTTTGGACCAACTCTGGACCCAACATCTTCCTCTCGCCAACCTCATCCCAATATAAGGGCGATCTACACTTCCTGCCATAAAGTGCTTCATACGGTGCCATGCCAATCGTTGCTTGGTAGCTATTGTTGTACGTGAACTCAACAAGAGGCAATTTGGAATCCCAGCTACCAGGATAATCGATAGTACAAGCTCTGTGCATATCCTCTAGAATCTGAATAACTTTCTCAGATTGACCGTCACTCTGGGGGTGATAAGCTGTACTAAATGCTAACCGTGAACCCATAGCTCTATGCAAACTCTTCCAAAACTCTGAAGTAAATCTAGGGTCACGATCAGACACGATCGACACAGGAACACCATGAAGTCTAACAATCTCTGCTATGTACTCCTCGGCATACTGGTTCATGGAGTACGTCGTCTTGACTGGAAGAAAGTGCGCTGACTTGGTCAACCGATCAACGATAAACCAAATGGAATTAAAACCTTTCTGCGTCCTGGGAAGACCAGTCACGAAGTCCATCTTAATATGCTCCCATTTCCATTGAGGAATCGGCAATGACAACAATGTCCCAGCAGGTCTCTGGTGCTCAATCTTCACCTGCTGACAAGTTAGGCACTGAGAAATAAACATGGAAATATCCTTCTTCATACCTGGCCACCAATAAAGTCGACGAAGATCCTGATACATCTTGGTGCTGTCTGGATGTATCGAATATGGCGCGATATGAGCCTCAGTCAAAATGTCTCGCCGAATATCATCACCAACATGAACACAAATACGGCCTCTGAAAGTCATCAAACCATCTCCATTCACTCCAAACTCTGAATTACCTCTCTCCTCTGCTCTAGCTCTCATCTCTGCCAATTGCAAATCACTGGCCTGCTCTCTACGGATCCTGTCCATCAATGTAGCTCAAATAACCAACGCTGTAAAGCGAGCAATGGTCCCCGGAACTACCAAAGCTATCTCCTCTCTCTTTAAGTCTAACAACAACGGCTGCTGAATCATCGAACTCAAAGAAGAACTCGACTTACGGCTCAAAGCATCCGCTACAACATTCGGTTTCCCTGGGTGGTAACTGATCGCCACATCATAATCTTTGACAAGCTCTAACCACCTCCTCTGTCGCATATTGAGCTCTTTCTGAGAGAAAAAATACTTCAAACTCTTGTGGTCTGTGAAAATTTCACACTTTTCGCCATATAAATAATGTCTCCAAATCTTCAGGGCGAAAACCACAGCTGCCAGCTCCAAATCGTGCGTAGGATAATTCTTCTCATATTCCTTCAACTGGCGAGAAGCATAGGCGATTACCTTTCCACGTTGCATCAGCACTGCACCAAGACCTTTCTTCAACGCATCGGTAACAACAACAAAATCCTCGGAACCACTAGGCAATGCAAGAACAGGAGCTGTCGTCAACTTATCCTTCAACTCTTGAAATCCACTCTGGCAATCATTGGACCACTCGAACTTCACAGTCTTCCTCGTCAGATTGTGTGGGGACCCGGAGGCTAATCATCTTATTTATCATCGTTTAAGATTTAATTATCAATTAAGATAAAACAGGGTCTAAAAATTTTTCTTTTCAAAATACAAGTGCGTAAGGTAATGACATCTAAAAATATACATATCTGTATAAAAGTACAATAACGTGCAACAATCTTTCAATTAATATAAGGTTCAACTACTAAAGTTACAGTAATAAAACCTATCTATATCCAAGTCCGGAATCACCACGCTAAACTCGTCTTCTCTCATCATTTTCTTGACCCCGATTTTGTCCCACCTGTTGTCATGCACACATACAAAACAAGACAACAGCCGGATAACTCCGGTGAGAATAAATCCCAGTATAAAACATGGTAAACATGCATATACATAAAATAAATCTTGAAATATTCTATCATGAATAAAATTAAAAGTAATATATTTCATAATCTGTGAAATTAAATCACAATAAGCATGCAACTCAAATTAGCTAAACATGCTATTCAAATCAAATCATAAAACATGCTATCATGACTGAAAGCAATAAAAATGGGTTTCATAGTCTATGAAACCACATCCATAACGCATGCAGTTCTAGTCAAATCATGTCTAGACTCGACTCAACTATAACTCTAGGGATCCCGGTGTGAATAAGACGATCTAGCACCTACCCTCCCAATCGGGGTGACTGTACATCTTATTCCTAGACTTCGTCCTGATCTGTATACGCATCTACAATAGGAGACTGATCTTCCCCTAAGTTGTGATATCACCGAACGTCTAGAAGTTTGACTGTTCTGTCAAGACTCCCTATCTTAAAAGATATAATCTGTCAATAACAACCTGTAAACAAAGCATAATCATTTGAAAAGATATGGATATATCATCTATAACCACATCATAATAATATCATAAAATAAACAACAATAATTCTAGTATGTGATTTTGTTGGGAAACTCAAATGGGAGCTCAATTGAGTTGTATCTTCCCGAATATCACATGAATTATACCTTTTTCTTCCTGGTCTGACGAAGACGATGACCTGTATTCAAATCTGTCCATATCAAATCTGAAATGACAATATCGAATACGCTGTATCAGTGAATACTCAATACACAATCTGTTCTGATCAATACTCAACTCAGTACATAATCTGATCAATATTTGAACAAGATACGATTCAATTCATATCATCGATATCACAATACGGTCTAAATCAATACTGAATCTGATCAATATCAATCTCCTGATGTTTCGACAGTATAACAATACAATTCTTGATATCCCATCAATCTCAACATCACAGATATAATACCAGAACTCACAATCGGTATTAAATATAACTCATAATCTTAATATCGGTATGTTCAAAATCAGTAATATACAATTTCTGATATCAAAATCTCAGTCCATATCTGAATCATATTCAATTCTGACAACATCATATTTTCAAAACATCTCAAAACGTAACAAAACTTACGTCCTTGTGTAGCTTGAGTCAAGAGGAACACGATACTGCGTTTGGATTTAAATTCTGATGAACGGATCTTTCACAATCACAAATCTAAAAGGCGTAAGGATTTTCTCTCAAAGCCTCGACCCCCTTTTCTGAAATTCTGAAGGAAAACGTGTCATTCTTATATATATATTGCATGCAACACCAGGAAATGTGGCTTATTTTTCAAGCTACACGCATGACCGCGGGTGCGGTGACTCAAGGAGCGCGGGTGCGCTAATGCTTCGGCACCAATTCCATTTTCTGAAATTCACGACCGCGGGTGCGGTACATCTCAGACCGCGGGTGCGGTATTACCACCGCGGGTGCAGTCTTGTTCTTACCGCGGGTGCGGTGTGGCTTCGGCCTTTCTTACAAAATTTCATAATTTATGACCGCGGGTGCGGTCATGTTTTGCACCGCGGGTGCGGTCTTGCAAACCCTATTTTCTCATGTTTTTTCTTTTCTCATTGCATGTCATGCATTCTCATATCTTCCGAGTCTCACGTTAATGAAGATTTATAATCTTGGTTTATCAATTCTATAATTCCTGGGCATTATATTTCTCCCCCTCTTAGATCTGAGTTTGTCCTCGAACTCCTAAGTAATCAATTCAGATATACTAGAAGAGATGTATAATAGAGTTTAAATCAAACTCTCATCTCAATAAATCCATTCTGAAATCTCTTTCTTGCATCAACCTCTGATTTCAAATCTGGAATAAAACTTCATGAAGTATACTATCATAATACTTCTTAAACTAATTCTGACAGAGTCAATCTTACCATGTGGTTATACAACATCCGTATAAACCAATCACAGTTCATAACAAAACAGTACCAGTAATTGTCATCCAATCTGTTTACCTCAATCAAGGACATATACCATCTTCAACTTCAAATATCAATCGTCATCATCCGACGTTGGTTTCTTAAATCTGTTCATTCTGAACTATCTTCATCTCCTTTGAATTTTCTTCAAAAGAATCCTGTAGTATTTACTGTATACTTTCTTGTCTATCACTATCTCATTACCCATATGATAAACTGATAGCTATCGTCACGTAGTGATAATGAGTCATATAAACTAGTGCTAACATCCAGCACTAAAGCTGTACCAAAATCTTCCAATATCTGGATAATACATTCTGACTGTCTGTCAATCTGTAAAACAATCTCAGAGAGAGCACATAATATACTCTGTCACAAGTACATAATCAATCAAAATCATGATCTAATATAATCTATCTCAACATTCTGATTATTCTGACCATTTCTTGACATCGATCCTTGTCATTTGGTCATGTTTGTACGTTATCTGGTACAAACTAATAGATATAGATTGAACAATCTGTCAATCACAATCATATCATATCATAATCTGGAAAGTATTGTAGTGATCTTATTACGAAATTCATCGAAATATACTCCACATGTCTATTCAAAAATATACAATTGTGTATTAAATCTTCTGATCTTTATCTTTTCTATCTTTTCTATTAGCGATTCAGACATATCAGTACAATTTCTGCCAACACTTCAATATAAATTCTGTTATAGCTGATCTCATATGTCTATATCAACATTATCTGTTCGAATATCATACATTTTCAATCATCAGAATGAAAACTGAATCCACTACGATGCATTTCTGACCCTATCTGTGATTTCAGATCCGAACTACTGACATAAACAAATCAGTTAATAACAGAAATTAGAGAAGAAATACCTACCTGGTATTCTGTTCTGACTATCAATATCAATTCTGTTATACAATTCTGAAACATTCTGATATCATAAGATAATCAATCTTATACGATGCCAATTACATATCTGTTACTCTGCTCGATGTTCTGCTCTGAGTATCACATTCAAGTTCTGAACATTCTGATCACATTTCTGAACTGCTGTAATTCTCAAATTCAACTCTGATTCGGATTGAACTGTATATACTCTCACCGGTTCACAATAATCTGTAGCGTATACGAATTCAAAACAACAGTAATATCAAATCAGAGACGAAATATCAATATCCTATATAGATCTAGTGAGTTCAGTGAACTCATAAAACAATGATTTCTGATAAATATCTTCATGTCATTCTGATCAACTCTTATATCTCATCTGCAAATAGAATATGCTTCCCCTAAACAATATAAGATGTCTCAAATACTGATTTAGAACAATAACCATACTCAGCAGATATAAAGTAACAGTCGAATAAAACAATCTGCCAAATCAGATGTGGGGTCCCGGACGCTAATCATCTTCTTAATCATATTTGGGATTTAATTATCAATTCAGATAAAACAGGGTCTAAAAATTTTTCTTTTTTTAAAAATGTAAATGCGGAAGGTAATGGAATCTAAATACTATACATGTCTGTATAAAAATACATTCCAGTATTAAAATACTACAATCTGATCTAAGGTTCAACTACAAAAATTCAAGTAATAAAACCAAGTCTACAGTAAGTCCGGAATCACCACGCTATCTAGTCCAGCCTCTTTCTCATCTTGACCCCGATCCTTCCCCACCTGTTGTCATGCACACATACAAAACAAGACAACAGCCGGATAACTCCGGTGAGAATAAATCCTAGTATAAAACATGGTAAGCATGTATATAAATAAACTAATTTATAAAACATGCCGTCATGTAGAAACACAATATATTTCATAATCTATGAAATTAAGCATGCAACTCAAATCAGATAAACATGCATATAAACCATCTAAATCATAAAAACATGCTAGCACAACTGAAAGCAATAACGATGGGTCCTATGATCTCGGAGCCACATCCATGTAGGCATGCAGTCCTAATCAAATCATATCTAGACTCAACTCAATCTATAACTCTAGGGATCCCGTTGTGAATAAGACGATCTATCACCTACCCTCCCAATCGGGGTGACGGTATGTCTTATTCCTAGACTTCGGCCTGATCTGTATCCACATCTACAATAGGGGCGGTGATCTTCCCCTAAGCTGTGATATCGCCGAACATCTAGAAGTCTGGATGATCTCTCAGACTTTCCTATCTTAATGCATGAATACAATCAGTAAACCAAGCATTATTAGATAAAACATAAACAAGAATATAGTATGTGATTTATTGGGCAACTCAAGGATGATCTCGATTGAGTTGTTTTTTCTCGAATATCACATGAATTATACCTTTGTCGTCCCCGTCTGATGAAGACGAAGTCCTGTATTCAAATCTGTCCATCTCGAATCTGAAATGACAATATCGAATACGCTGTATCAGTGAATAACTCAATATACAATCTGTTCTGATCAATACCCAACTCAATATACAATCTGATCAATATCTGAACAAGATATAATCTGATTCATATCATCGATATCACAATACAGTCTGAATCATATCGAAATCTGATTAATCTAAATCAACTGATGTTTCGACGGCATAGCAATACAATCTGAATAACCCCGTCAATCTGAACATCACAAATATAATACTGGATTTCATAATCTGTGTCAACATAATTCATACTCTGAATAGTAGCACAATTATAATATAGGATCTCAGTCAATATCTTTCAAAAATCATAACAATTACAGAAACAGTCTGCTCTTTAATCTGACTTCAATTCTATAATGTCTACGGTAGCAGAAACACCATATCTGATTCATATTCAATTCTGACAATATCATAAATTCTAAACATGTCTAAACGTAATAAAACTTACGTCCAATTGTAGCTGTCGTCACTAGGAACACGGTACTGAAGCCGGATTTAAAATCGAACGGACGGATTTTGCGTAATATTAAATTTCTCCCTCGGAAGAACTTGGAGCTTCTCCCCTATTTCTTTTCTTTCTTCCTTATTTTGATGGAGAGAATCGGTTTGTACATATATATATATATTTCATGCATGCAAGGCAAGTGGCGGAGTGCATGTTCTGCACGTTGCGCGCATATGCGCCAACAATGTCGCGCATATGCGCCGGTAGCTTACACCAGCATTTTGCCAACTCGCGCATATGCGCCATTTATGTCGCGCATATGCGCCAATCATTCTGCCTAACCCGCGCATATGCGCCATTTAAGTCGCGCATATGCGCCAATCCTTCTGGACCTTCCGCGCATATGCGCCACTAATCTCGCGCATATGCGCCAAGGCTTCTGGAGGTGTCGCGCATATGCGCGCATGTCTTCGCGCATGTGCGCCAACCTTACTGTGATTCTCGCACATGTGCGCCAACTCATAAATTTGCACACATAATTTACACCTTTCTTATGTGTTCTAGTCCGATCCGTTCCATCTATAATTATCTCAATTACTTCAATAATCATTCCAGATTAATTATCAATTACGGTAATCATACCAATTTGGTTTCAGATTACGGTAATTAAATTCTCGGGCATTACATTTCTCCCCCTCTTAGATCTGATTTCGTCCTCGAACTCTCTATAAGCAATCCAAATCTATTAGAAGAAATGTATAATAAAGTTTAACATCCAAACTCGTTTCACTAATATCATTCTGTGGTGTCTTTCTTTGGTCAATCTATGATTCTAATCTGAACTCAAAATTCAAGAATTATAATATCATAATCCTTTTTCAACTCGTTCTAGCCGAATCAATCCCGCATTACTGGCTATACAACATCCGTATATGCCAATCCGCAGTCTATAACCAAACAATACCACCTGTAGTTGTTATCCCATCTGTTTATCCCAATCTAGGACATAATCAATCTTCATCTTCCAATACCAATCGTCATCATCCGACCTTGGTTTCTTAAATCTGTCCATTCTGAACTATCTCAATAACTATTGTCATACAGTAAGTCACACAATGACAATAATCTATATAAACTAGTACTAACATCCAGTACTAAAGCTCTGCAAATATCTATCAATATCTGGTTACTACACCCTGACTATCTGTCAATCTTTCTGATTATCTGCCAATCTGTAATAAATTTGCACAAGAGAGCTTATGATATAGTCTATCACAAGTACAACTCCATCAAAATCACAATCTGATATCATCTAATTCAATATTCTAATCCATCTGATTATTTCTTTGACATCGATCTATGTCATCTAGTTCTGTTTGTACGTAATCTGGTACAAACTGATAGATATAGATCGAGAAATCTGTCAATCATAATCATATCATATCAAAATCTAAAGGAAATGGCTGTAATGTCATTACGAAAACCATAGAAATGTAATCCCATTTCTATTCAGAAATATACATATTCTGTAACAAATCTTCTGATTTCTATCTTTCTGTCTTCTTCTGTTAGCAATTCAGACTTATCAGTACAATTTCTGCCAACCTTTCTGTACAATTTCTGCCATAACTGATCTACTCTGTTTATATCACAACTATCTGTTCGAATATAATACATTCACAAACATCTGAATGAAAACTGAACCCACTACTGTGCATTTCTGACACTATCTGTGCTTTCAGATTCGAACTATTCTATATAAACAATTCAGTTAATAACATAAAATAAAGAAGAAATACCTACCTGGTATTAGGCACTGACTACATATATCAAATTCTGTTATACAATTCTGAAACATTCTGATATCACAAGATAATCAATCTGATACAACACAAATCACATATCGGTTGCTCTGATCGCAACCCTGTTCTGATTATTGAAATACAATTCTGAGCATTCTGATCACATTTCTGAACTGTTGCCACTCTCAACTGTTTACAATAGTCTGTATCAAACATACATGCAAACCACAGTAATATCAATCAGATTCGAGATACAAACAACCTATACAGATCTAGTGAGTTTAAGAAAACTCATAAACAACGATTGCTGGCAATACTGATAATTCTGACTACTGATCAATCTTCACAGTGCCCAACTCATCTGCCATACCTCATCTGCAAATAGCATATGCTCCCAAACAATATAAGATGTCTCAAATACTGATTTAGATCAATCACAATACGCAAGAAGATATAACATAATAAGGGAATAAGAGAATAAGAAAATCTGTAAAACTCAGCAATTCTGACTTCCTGACATTTCTGCTAATTCTGATATATCTGTTACCTGTGTCGTTTACAGTCGCTGATTTTATGTCTCAAATGTGCAAATAAATCGGTATATAGATTGCAGATATCACATATTCTGAATACAATCTGTTTCAATTATGATTCATACCTGACCAATTTCTGTTTACAATAATCACGGTTCTCTGAATATTCAATAAAATCTTCAAATATTCAATTCAACCAATCAGATGCTGTTAACATATCAAATATCATAGATATAACAAGCATAAAATCATCAGGATATCTCTGAACATAAGAGTTAACAATCTGTACCCTTCTATAAATTTTCAATATCATTCTGTACTGAATTCTAGTATATAACCATTACCTAGGATCCATTCAATTCTGAAATCTACTTTTCTGATATCCAACACATCTGAAATCTTATTTAGGCAAACACCAGTCAATTAATACATTGCGGGCAAATCTGTCACCGTTAGACTCGATTTCAGTATATCTACCAAACACATAAGGATACCATCTGTTCCTTTCTGTGATAATCGAGTCATAACAGTACAATGATCTAAGGAATTCTGGATCTAGAATCCTCATTTCTCAACTAGATCTGATCTTAATCTTACCATTTCTGGAACACATTCCACAATCTTTCTGTACTTGTTTAGCATTACATGTCAATAATGAAATCGAAATCATATAACACAAGTACATCATAATCTAACCCAATCCCGGGTTCATTTCACAGTAGTATATAACATGTCACAGAAATCTCTGATATCAACATATTCCTCAACAACCAAGGAATCAATACTACAGTATACACAGACCCCACAAACATAGCATATCACCATGCTACTCGATCACAAATACTCATGAAGAATGCATTAGTACACATCAATACGTATGCAATATAATCATAAAAGAGTAGTACCTGTTGTAAATTCTGGGTCTGTTCTTCTGTCATTACCACCAATGACTTTGCTCTTTAAGATCTTCGAAAATGTTTCTGAGGACAAACTTTAGCAAAGTGTCCCGTCTGCTTACAGATATTGCACTTCCCAAGCACTCCCTGACATTGTTCTGTGGAGTGTCTCCCTCCACAAGTCCTGCAATACACTCCGGTATAGCTCGGACCAGGACTGCTAGAACTAGAGGAATCACTTCCTAACTTCTTGAACTGTTTCTTTTGAATTTTCAATAGTTCTTTTTCCTTACCACTACGACTGCCAATCACTACTCTGGAAGGTAGTTGCTGTGCAGTCTGTTCTGGAAGAACATACGATGCTCCCTGTTGTCCTATCAGAACCGTTTCTGCTCTTTTAGCTCTATTCAAGGTATCCGCAAAATTACTTGATTGCTTCACATTTACCAACGTACGTATTTCTGGATTCAATCCTTGAATGAACTGACTAGAAATAGCATAATAATTTCTAGCCATAAGAGGGGCAAAACGTAACAATGTGAAGAACTGTGCCAAGTATTCATCAATACACATCTGACCTTGTCTCAGGTTTGCGAATTCTGCACTTCTTTCCTCTCTATATGACACGGGGAAAAATCTTTGATAAAACTCAAACTTGAAAATCTTCCACGTAATCACTGGACGACTCTGCTCTAAAGCTCCTTTGGTGAGTAACCACCATCTTCTGCCAGCCTCATGGTATTGATTCTCAATAAGCCTAATTCTACACTCATCTGTGAAATTTAGGAATTCAAATAACATTTTTATTTTTTCAAGCCACTTCTCACAATCTGCTGGCGTCTCATTTCCCTTCAGAACCGGCGGCTGAAACGACTGAAACCTCTGAAACTGTGTTTCCATCTGAATCTCTGCCACATCTATCTTAGGTTCTGACCTACCTGTCTGATCATATGAAGTACTGCCCCTTTCTGGAATTCTTCTAGGAGGTATATCCGATTACCAAAAACATTAGTAACCCAATACTGCAAATCTGTGCCAATCTTTTTCTGATCATGATCATCTTACTGCTGATCATGAATCCGATCTGATTCATACTCAAGAATACATAATACAAATTTAAATCAAATAGTCAGTAGCCATGTATCTTAAAGCAGTAACACATAGTCTCATGCTAGCACACAATGTCAATCAACATTAGAATCAATCTCATGCTAGCACACACATGCAAGGAAAGAAAATTCATCTACCCCGCTCATTTTCTTCTATCTCAATCTAACTCAGTCTAAAAGATCTATCAGTTCTGACTATCTCAGTCTAAAAGATCTATATCTAAATGAATCTATCACTAAAGGAACTATCAGCCCTGATACCACCTGTTGTGGGGTCCCGGACGCTAATCATCTTCTTAATCATATTTGGGATTTAATTATCAATTCAGATAAAACAAGGTCTAAAAATTTTTCTTTTTTTAAAAATGTAAATGCGGAAGGTAATGGAATCTAAATACTATACATGTCTGTATAAAAATAC
The DNA here is from genome assembly GCF_022965805.1 of Primulina eburnea. Lineage (NCBI taxonomy): Eukaryota > Viridiplantae > Streptophyta > Magnoliopsida > Lamiales > Gesneriaceae > Primulina > Primulina eburnea. The sequence goes on along the minus strand of NC_133108.1, from coordinate 25,351,268 downwards.
ATTCCAGTATTAAAATACGACAATCTGATCTAAGGTTCAACTACAAAAATTCAAGTAATAAAACCAAGTCTATAGTAAGTCCGGAATCACCACGCTATCTAGTCCAGCCTCTTTCTCATCTTGACCCCGATCCTTCCCCACCTGTTGTCATGCACACATACAAAACAAGACAACAGCCGGATAACTCCGGTGAGGATAAATCCCAGTATAAAACATGGTAAGCATGTATATAAATAAACTAATTTATAAAACATGCCGTCATGTAGAAACACAATATATTTCATAATCTATGAAATTAAGCATGCAACTCAAATCAGATAAACATGCATATAAACCATCTAAATCATAAAAACATGCTAGCACAACTGAAAGCAATAACGATGGGTCCCATGATCTAGGAGCCACATCCATGTAGGCATGCAGTCCTAATCAAATCATATCTAGACTCGACTCAATCTATAACTCTAGGGATCCCGTTGTGAATAAGACGATCTATCACCTACCCTCCCAATCGGGGTGACGGTATGTCTTATCCCTAGACTTCGGCCTGATCTGTATCCACATCTACAATAGGGGCGGTGATCTTCCCCTAAGCTGTGATATCGCCGAACATCTAGAAGTCTGGATGATCTCTTAGACTTTCCTATCTTAATGCATGAATACAATCAGTAAACCAAGCATTATTAGATAAAACATAAACAAGAATATAGTATGTGATTTATTGGGCAACTCAAGGATGATCTCGATTGAGTTGTTTCTTCCCGAATATCACATGAATTATACCTTTGTCGTCCCCGTCTGATGAAGACGAAGTCCTGTATTCAAATCAGTCCATCTCGAATCTGAAATGACAATATCGAATACGATGTATCAGTGAATAACTCAATATACAATCTGTTCTGATCAATAACCAACTCAGTATACAATCTGATCAATATCTGAACAAGATATAATCTGATTCATATCATCGATATCACAATACAATCTGAATCATATCGAAATCTGATTAATCTAAATCAACTGATGTTTCGACGGCATAGCAATACAATCTGAATAACCCCGTCAATCTGAACATCACAAATATAATACTGGAATTTATAATCTGTGTCAACATAATTCATACTCTGAATAGTAGCACAATTCTAATATAGGATCTCAGTCAATATCTTTCAAAAATCATAACAATTACAGAAACAGTCTGTTCTTTAATCTGACTTCAATTCTATAATGTCTACTGTAGCAGAAACACCATATCTGATTCATATTCAATTCTGACAATATCATAAATTCAAAACATGTCTAAACGTAATAAAACTTACGTCCAATTGTAGCTGTCGTCACTAGGAACACGGTACTGAAGCCGGATTTAAAATCGAACGGACGGATTTTGCGTAATATTAAATTTCTCCCTCGGAAGAACTTGGAGCTTCTCCCCTATTTCTTTTCTTTCTTCCTTATTCTGATGGAGAGAATCGGTTTGTACATATATATATATATATATATTTCATGCATGCAAGGCAAGTGGCGGAGTGCATGTTCTGCACGTTGCGCGCATATGCGCCAACAATGTCGCGCATATGCGCCGGTAGCTTACACCAGCATTTTGCCAACTCGCGCATATGCGCCATTTATGTCGCGCATATGCGCCAATCATTCTGCCTAACCCGCGCATATGCGCCATTTAAGTCGCGCATATGCGCCAATCCTTCTGGACCTTCCGCGCATATGCGCCACTAATCTCGCGCATATGCGCCAAGGCTTCTGGAGGTGTCGCGCATATGCGCGCATGTCTTCGCGCATGTGCACCAACCTTACTGTGATTCTCGCGCATGTGCGCCAATCTTGATCGCGCATGTGCGCCAACACATAAATTTGCACACATAATTTACACCTTTCTTATGTGTTCTAGTCCGATCCGTTCCGTCTATAATTATCTCAATTACTTCAATAATCATTCCAGATTAATTATCAATTACGGTAATCATACCCAATTCATTTCAGATTACGGTAATTAAATTCTCGGGCATTACATCAGACAAAATACTTTTCTGACATTTCTGAACTTTCTGATATCGGTATCATTATCAGCTCCTGATCACAATCTCAACTGTATCAAAATCAATCGGTATACTAACTTCAGATATCGCATACTCTGAATACAATCTGTTTCAAGCAAGATTCTTATATGAATAATTTCTGTATACAATCATCACAGTGCTCAGAATATTCAATACACTCTTCATATATTCGATTCGATCAATAAAATGTTGCAATTATATCAAAATCTCATAGATATAACAGGCATAAAATCATCAGAACATCTCTGAAGATACTGAAACACGCCAAAGAGCAACACTAAATTAGATATGTCGGTACTCTTCTACTGATCTTTCAATTCTTTCAATTCATTCTGAATCATTATGTACATTCCATGTTATTCTATACTGAATTCTAAATCAACAATCAGTATCTGACTTGGATTCAATTCTGAAATCTATCTTTCTGATAGAAAGCAAATCTAAAATCTTATTTGACAACATCAGCCAATTCGCACATCATTGGCAAATCTGCCAATGCTAGGCTCGATTTCAGTACATCTACTGAATACATAAGGATACCATCTGTTCCTTTCTGTAAAAATCGAGTCAAAGACAATCTAAATATCACAGGAATTCTAAATCTAGAATAATTATTGTGACATCTCTAGTCATTAACCGTATCTGGTCTGAATCTGGTACTCTCCTGAAAGAAATCTATAATAGTTCTGTACTTGTTCAGCATATTAACAACAATAATGCGGTCAAATCAGAAACACAAGTACGTCAAAATTTAACTCAATCTCAGTCTCATCTAACTGTAGTATACAATATGTCACAGAAATCTCGAAGATCAATCTTTCTTTCCCACAAGATAAGGGTATCAATACTACAGTAAACACAAGCCCACCAGGTACCACATATATCAATGCAATTCAACCAAAGATAAACGTAGAGAATGCATTACTATATATCAATACATATGCAATCTAATCAAAAAAGAATGGTACCTGTCACTATGTCATCAAGTGCCTCTTGGGTCTGTTCCTCGGTCACTACCACTAGATGGTCCAGCTTCCTGAAATCTGCGGGAACCCCTTTGTGGACAGACTCTCGCAAAATGTCCCGGCTGTCTACAAACATTGCATCTACCAAGCACTCCTTGGCATTGCTCTGAGGAATGTCTCCCTCCGCAAGTTCTGCAGTACACTCCAGTGTAACTCGGACTAGAATCACTAGAACTAGAGGAACCACTCCCCAACTTATTGAATGGCTTCTTTCGAGCTTTCAGCAATTCTTGCTTTCCACTCGTGCTGCCGCGATCAAATCGAAGAGGGGATTGCCGTGTCTGGGGTTGTATCGCACTTACCCTTGTTAGTTGTCTAATCATACTCGCCTCCGCTCGCTTCGCTTTACTCAAGATATCAGCAAAATGGTGAGGTCGCTGTATATTCATCAATGCAACTATCTCCGAGTTCAATCCTCTGATGAATTGATCCGCTACAGCTTCATCATTCCCAATCAAATGAGGAGCAAAACGCAGTAGAGTAGAGAATTTAGCCACATACCCTTCAATATTCAACTGACCTTGGCTCAAATTCTCAAACTCTGCTTTCTTGTCCTCTCGGTACGAGGCTGAGAAAAATCTTCGATAAAATTCAGTTCTGAATATTTCCCACGAAATCACTGTGCCTCTTTGTTCTAACATTCTTTTACTGGTAATCCACCAATTCCTGGCGGCTTCTCGTAACTGATAAGATACCATTTTAACTCTCTGTTCATCTGTACAATCAAGTAAATCGAACAGTATTTCTATATCATCAAACCAGTTCTGACAATCTTCGGACGTCTCGATACCATTCAGAATCGGTGGCTGCAATAACTGAAATTCTTTCATCTTTATTTCCATCTGAGTTTCTGATGCATCTATCTGTTCAAACGGAGTACTATCCCTCTCCTAAATTCTCCGAGGCGGTATATCTGAATATCAAACAAATTAATACACAATCTACATAATCTGTCTCAGCCCTCCTCTGATCATATACCTCTGATTCAGACTAGGTTCTGATTCAGTCTTGGTAATTACATGCTGTAGTCAACTCAGATAACAAACAACATGTAATAGGGAAAGCAATAAATCATGCTAGCACACACAATGTAAGTCAACATTAAATAATTCTCATCCTAGCAATCACAGGCAAGGAAAGAAAATTCAATCTACCCCGCTCATTCTTTTCTATCTCAGTCTAACTCAATCTAAAGGTTCTATCATCTCTGACTATCTCAATCTAAAGGATCTATCGCTCTGATACACCTTGTTGTGGGGACCCGGACGCTAATCATCTTATTTATCATCGTTTGGGATTTAGTTATCAATTAAGATAAAACAGGGTCTAAAAATTTTTCTTTTTAAAATACAAGTGCGGAAGGTAATGGCATCTAAATAATATACATATCTGTATAAAAGTACAATAACGTACAACAGTCTTTCAATTAATCTAAGGTTCAACTACTAAAGTTCCAGTAATAAAACCTATCTATATCCAAGTCCGGAATCACCACGCTAAACTCGTCTTCTCTCATCATTTTCTTGACCCCGATCTTGTCCCACCTGTTGTCATGCACACATACAAAACAAGACAACAGCCGGATAACTCCGGTGAGAATAAATCCCAGTATAAAACATGGTAAACATGCATATACATAAAATAAATCATGAAATATTCTATCATGAATAAAATTAAAAGCAATAGATTTCATAATCTGTGAAATTAACTCACAATAAGCATGCAACTCAAATTATCTAAACATGCTATTCAAATCAAATCAAAAAACATGCTATCATGACTGAAAGCAATAAAAATGGGTTTCATAGTCTATGAAACCACATCCATAACGCATGAAGTTCTAGTCAAATCATGTCTAGACTCGACTCAACTATAACTCTAGGGATCCCGGTGTGAATAAGACGATCTATCACCTACCCTCCCAATCGGGGTGAGTGTACGTCTTATTCCTATACTTCGGCCCGATCTGTATCCACATCTACAATAGGAGACTGATCTTCCCCTAAGCTGTGATATCACCGAACGTCTAGAAGTTTGACTGTTCTGTCAAGACTCCCTATCTTAAATGCAATGAATAACAATCTGTAAACAAAGCATAATCATTTCAAAAGATATGGATATATCATCTATAACCACATCATAATAATATCATTTAAAAAACAACAATAAATCTAGTATGTGATTTTGTTGGGAAACTCAAATGGGATCTCAATTGAGTTGTATCTTCCCGAATATCACATGAATTATACCTTTGTCTTCCTGGTCTGACGAAGACGATGACCTGTATTCAAATCTGTCCATATCAAATCTGAAATGACAATATCGAATACGCTGTATCAGTGAATACTCAATACACAATCTGTTCTGATCAATACTCAACTTAGTACATAATCTGATCAATATTTGAACAAGATACGATTCAATTCATATCATCGATATCACAATACAGTCTAAATCAATACTGAATATGATCAATATCAATCTCCTGATGTTTCGACAGTATAACAATACAATTCTTGTTATCCCATCAATCTCAACATCACAGATATAATACCAGAACTCACAATCGGTATTAAATATAACTCATAATCTTAATATCGGTATGTTCAAAATCAGTAATATACAATTCTGATATCAAAATCTCAGTCCATAACTTTTGAAAATCATAACAATTGTATAAACAGTCTATTCGTCAATCTGACTTCGATTCTACAATACCTACGGTAGTAGAAACACCATATATGAATCATATTCAATTCTTACAACATCATATTTTCAAAACATCTCAAAACGTAACAAAACTTACGTCCTTGTGTAGCTTGAGTCAAGAGGAACACGATACTGCGTTTGGATTTAAATTCTGATTAACGGATCTTTCACAATCACAAATCTAAAAGGCGTAAGGATTTTCTCTCAAAGCCTCGACCCCCTTTTCTGAAATTCTGAAGGAAAACGTGTCATTCTTATATATATATATTGCATGCAACACCAGGAAATGTGGCTTATTTTCCAAGCTACACGCATGACCGCGGCTGCGGTGACTCAAGGAGCGCGGGTGCGCTAATGCTTCGGCACCAATTCCATTTTCTGAAATACACGACCGCGGGCGCGACACATCTCAGACCGCGGGTGCGGTATTACCACCGCGGGTGCGGTCTTGTTCTTACCGCGGGTGCGGTGTGGCTTTGGCCTTTCTTACAAACTTTCATAATTTATGACCGCGGGTGCGATCATGTTTTGCACCGCGGGTGTGGTCTTGCAAATCCTATATTCTCATGTCTTTTCTTCCCTCATTGCATGTCATGCATTCTCATATCTTCCGAGTCTCACGTTAATGAAGATTTATAATCTTTGTTTATCAATTCTATAATTCCTGGGCATTATAGATTGGTTAATGGCAGGGCAATCTTGGAAAAATCTAAAATGAAACGACGATAGTAACCCGCCAAACCAAGGAAACTGCGTACCTCTGATACAGTGGTAGGGATAGGACATTTCTGAATTGCCTCGATCTTGGCTGGATCAACAGCTATACCATCCTTCGAAACAACATGGCCTAGAAAAGAAATCTGCTCCAAACAGAACTCACACTTCTTCAACTTAGCATACAGCCTCTTCTCTCTCAGCAACTGAAGAACAACTCTGAGATGCTCTGCATGAAGCTCTCTGGTCTTGGAATAAATCAGAATGTCGTCGATGAAAACAATGGCAAATCTATCCAAATACGGCTTGAACACACGGTTCATCAGATCCATGAAGACCGAAGGAGCATTGGTCAGACCAAAAGACATCACAAGAAATTCATAATGACCGTACCTGGTCCGGAACGCCGTCTTATGGATATTAGACTTGTAATAGCCGAGCCCGGTGTACGGTACGGTTTAAGCTTTATTGTGTTTATTGGGTTTTATGATTTAGATGTTTAGAGTTGTGTTTTGGGCCATAGTTTTATTGGTTATTGTTGTCTTGAGGTATTAGATGTTGTTGGTTGTTCGTTTCAGTGTTTTGGTTCGATTTTCAGTTGCCTTGGTTTGTTCTTGGCCGAAGTGGTACCGCACCCGCACCCTTGCAAGGACCGCACCCGCGGTCATTTATGTTGGATTTTGATGGTTTTACCATGAGGACACCGCACCCGCGGCAGTGTAAGCACCGCACCCGCGGTGAGACCGCACCCGCGGTAATTGTAGCACCGCACCCGCGGTCTTCGTGCATGGGAATTTTGTTGGAATGCCGTGAGCTTAGCGCACCCACGGTGCTTGTGTGACCGCACCCGCGGTGTAAGTATGGGCGAGATATTTAGTACCTTTTTGATTGAGTTGACTTCATTTCTACCTTATCTTCTTTTCAATTTCGAGATTTCCTCTCTAGTTCCAAGGGTTTTCTACCATTTCTTTCATTTCCTATCTTCAATCCAAGCTTCTTTTCGACGATTCGACTTGAGATCGACGTTCTCCGTGGTATAAGGAAGCTTAGGTAAGTTTTTGGTGCGATTCTAGCATAGTTTTTGGAGATGAGTTGTTATAGGGTGTTGTTATTGTTGGTTTAATGGGATATTTGACTTGTATTTTTGGATATAGAGTTGATTTTGGTGTTGTTTATGGATTATTGTTGTAGGTGGTGTACCAAGAGCTAAGTTTGAGGTGTTCTATTGGTTGTAAGTGGAATTTCATCCCTTGTGCTCACATGATGATATATGTATTGTGTTTTAAAGGTTTCAAAGTGTTATTCCCTTCCATTGATTCATTGTTATGTATTGATTTCATTGATTATATATTGGAGGCATTGTATGTCTCACTATTGTTAAAAAGGGAATACAAGAGAAAAGATAGAGATTGTGAAACGACGGCTTTAAATGCTATTCAGAGTTCAAATGTTTTATTGGATTGATTTATCATAGTCAGAGCATTGCATGCAATTAGTTGATCAACGACCATAGGCTTTGTGGGGACCCGAACGCTAATCATCTTCTTAATCGTCTTTGGGATTTAATTATCTGTTCTGATAAACAGGGTCTAAAAATTTTTCCTTTTAAAATAGAAATGCGGAAGGTAATGGCATCTAATAATATACATATCTGTATAAAATACATTTCAGTATTAAAATACAATAATCTAGTCTAAGGTTCAACTACTAAGGTCAAGTAATAAAACCAAGTCTACTGTAAGTCCGGAATCACCACGCTAAACTCGTCTTCTCTCATCTTCATCTCGACCCTGATCCAGCCCCACCTGTTGTCATGCACACATACAAAACAAGACAACAGCCGGATAACTCCGGTGAGAATAAATCCCAGTATAAAACATGGTAAGCATGTATATAAACAAACTAAATCATAAAACATGCTATCATGTATAGAAACAATCTATTTCATAGTCTATGAAATTAATCCAATAAGCATGCAACTCAATTCAGATAAACATGCATATAAACAATCTTAATCATAAAACATGCTAACCCAACTGAAAGCAGTAATGATGGGTCCCATGATCTAGGAGCCACATCCATATAAGCATGCAGTTCTAATCAAATCATGTCTAGACTTGACTCGATCTATAACTCTAGGGATCCCGTTGTGAATAAGACGTCACTGTCTGTCACCTACCCTACCAATCGAGGTGCTGTACGTCTTATTCCTAGACTTCGGCCTGATCTGTATCCGCATCTACAATAGGGGCGGTGATCTTCCCCTAAGCTGAGATATCGCCGAACATCTAGAAGTCTGCCTGATCTCCAGACTGTCCTATCTTAATGCATGAATACACAATCTGTAAACAAACATAATCATTCTAATGCAATGCCACAAGATCTGTACACAAAGCATAGCAAGATTTGTATACAAGTTCTATAAACAAATCTATAAACAATCATATCAAAACATAAATAATAGTCTAGTATGTGATTTGTTTGGGAAACTCAAATGAGATCTGATTTGAGTTATATCTTCCCAGATATCACATGAATTATACCTTTGTCTTCCAGGTCTGACGAAGACGAAGTCTGGTATTCCAATATGTCCATATCAATCTGATAATGACAATATAAAACAGGCACAATATCAATATCAGTTCTGAACTCAAGACTGTCTCTGTAAATCTGAAACGATATATCGAGAATCATAATATCAATATTCCATTCTCAATTCAACTCTGAATCTGATTAATCTCGATTTAATTCAAATCAACGATTTAACGGAACAATCTGAATATTCTCGTCAATACAACCTTACCAGATATTAATTACAAATCATAACCCATATCTGATATAATCCATAATCAATTCATAATTCAAATTTGTCCCATTTTCAATCGGTATAATCATAAAATCATAACAATTCCATAATCAGTCTGTTCTTCAATCCGGTTTCGATTTTACGATGTCTAGTATTCCCAGAACACATAATAATAATCAAATAACAATTTCTCCAATATCATAATTTCAAATGATAACAGAACTCCATAAAACTTACGTCCAGTTGTAGCTCTCAACGAGAGGAGTACAGTACTGTGTCCGGAATTAAAATCTGATAACCGAATTAACCAAAATCACAATTTTCGCACCAAAACCAAGTTTTGAGAATTTCATGAAGCTTTTCTCGGTTTTGCCATGAATTGTCGAGGAATGATGTTTATATATATATATATATATATATATATATATATATATATATATATATATATATATATATATATATATATATATATATATATATTGCATGGCCACGTTGAAGGTGAACCAATCAATTGCATGGCCACGTTCAAGGGATGAATCAAGCCAAGTGTCCCATGCAAAATATATTAATTACACTTTAGTCCCTCAATTTTCCACTAATTGCAAATTGGCCCCCGCTCAATCTTTTTAATTCAATTCAATCCTAAATAATTCCATTTCAATCCTAAATAATTGCAAACATCTTGGAATATAAATCAACACTCCAAAAGTTTCTAATTACATACTCTCGGATTAAAATAATATCATCTTTATTATCTCGGGCCTTACATTTCTCCCCCTCTTAGATCTGAGTTCGTCCTCGAACTCGCAAGTAATCAATTCAGATATATCAGAAGATATGTACATAGAGTTTAACTCAGAAACTCAAATCTCTGATTCCAGTCTGGAATAAGAATTCACGAAGTATAATGTCATAATACTTCTTCTCCGGTTCTTCTGACAGAATCAATCTCGCATTACTGGTTATACAACATCCGTATAAACCAATCTACAGCTCATCACCTATCAGGACCATCAGCTGTTATCAAATCTGTTTATCTCGAGCAAAGATATATATATATACAATCTTTAGCTTCAACTACCAATCGTCATCCTCCGACGTTGGTTTCTTAAATCTGTCTATTCTGAACGGTCTTAATAGCTATTGTTATACAGTAATTCCTACAGTGACAATAAGTCATAACAACTAGTGCTAACATTCGGCACTAAAACTATACCAAAATCTTTTAATATCTGGATAATACATTCTGACAATCTGTCAATCTGTAAAGCCATCTAAAAGAGAGCTCATGATATAGTCTATCACAAGTACAAACTCAAGCAAAATCACAATCTGACATAATCTACTGTGGTATTCTGATCTTTCTGACCACTTTTCTGACATCGATCTGTGACATCTGGTCATGTTTGTACGTTATCTGGTACAAACTATTAGATATAGATTGGATAATCTGTCAATCTTAATCATATCATATTACACAATCTGTAAAAAGGACGGTAATTTCATTATGAAGCTATAGAAATGTACTCCCATTTATACTCTACAATCTGTAATAAATCTTCTGATATCTATCTTTCTGTCTTTTCTGTTAGCGATTTAGACCTATCAGTATAATTTCTGCCAACATTTCAGTACAAATCTGTTACAACTGAATTACTCTGTCTATATAACAACTGTCTGTTCGAATATAATACATTCGCAATCATCAAACTGAAAAACTGAGTCCACTACGGTACATTTCTGACCCTATCTGTGATTTCAGATCCGAACTACTGATATAGATAATTCAGTTAATAACATAAATTGAAGAAGAAATACCTACCTGATATTCGGCTCTGACTATCGATATCAGGCTTTGCTGTACAATTCTGAAACATATTGACATCATAAGATACTCAGTCTTATACAAAACACAAAATCACATATCTGTTACTCTGTTCTGAATATTTCAATCAAGTTCTAAACATTCTGATCACATTCTTGAATTACACTAACTCTTGAATTCAACTCTGATTCTGTTGATACTGTATATACTCTCGCTGGTTCACAATAATCTGTAGCATATACGGATTCAAAACACAGTAATATCAAATCAGAAATGAAATATCAATATCCTATACAGATCTAGTGAGTTTAATAAAACTCATAAAATAACGATTGCTGGCAATACTGATAATTCTGACTACTGATCAATCTTCACAGTGCCCAAATCATCTGCCATATCTCATCTGCAAATAGAATATGCTCCCAAACAATATAAGATGTCTCAAATACTGATTTAGAGTAATCACAACACGCAAGCAGATACAACATAATCAGAGAATAAGAGAATAAGAAAATTTGTAAAACTCAGCAATTCTGACTTTCTGACATCTCTGCTAATTCTGATATATCTGTTACCTGTGTCGTTTACAGTCACTGATTTCTGTTTCAACTGTGCAAATGAATCGGTATACCACTGCAGATATCACATATTCTGAATACAATCTGTTTCAATTGTGATTCATACCTGACTAATTTCTGTATACAATAATCACGATTCTCTGAATATTTAATAAAATCTTCAAATATTCCATTTAATCAATCAGATGCTGTTAACATATCAAATATCATAGATATAATAAGCATAAAATCGTCAGAACATCTCTGAATATTCTGAAACATGCCAAAGAGCCACACAAAATCGGATGTAACTTCTGGTCGATATTCTTCTACTGATCTTTCTATTCATTCTGTAACATTCTGTACACTCAATATCATTCTGTTCTGAATTCTAAAACAAAAATCAGTATCTGATATGAATTCAATTCTAAAATATATCTGTCTGATATAAAACAAGTCTGAAATCTTATCTAGGCAAATATCAGTTAACTCTTACTTCTTTATCAAATCTGTAATTGTTAGGCTCGATTTCAGTGGATCTACTGAATACATAAGGATACTATCTGTTCCTTTCTGTATTAATCGAGTCATCAACAATACAAATATTAAAGGAATCCTAAATCTAGAATCCTTACCGGAAATCTCCGTTTATCAGTCAAATCTGGTCTGATTCTTACCTCTGTACTTGTTCAGCAAATAAATATCAAGAATGTAATCAAAATCAGATAACACAAGTACATCATAAACTAACCCAGTCTCATTCCTATCTAACTGTAGTATATCACATTTCACAGAAATTTCTGATATCAACATATTCCTCAACAATCAAGGAATTCAATACTACAGTACCAACAAACCCCATCAATACAGCATATCTCCATGCTATTCCATCACAGATACTCATAAAAATGCATTAGTACATATCAATACATATGCAATATAATCATAAAGAATAGTACCTGTTGTAATTTCTGGGTTTGTTTCTCAGTCATTACCACTAATGACTCTGCTCTTTAAGATCTTCGAAAATGTCTCTGCGGACAAACTTTAGCAAAGTGTCCCGTCTGCTTACAGATATTGCACTTACCAAGCACTCCCTGGCATTGTTCTGTGGAATGTCTCCCTCCACAAGTTCGGCAATACATTCCAGTGTAGCTCGGGCTGGAACTACTGGAACTAGACGAGCTACTTCCTAATTCCTTGAACTGTTTCTTTTGGATTTTCAAGGGCTCTTTCTTTTTACCACTGCTACTGCCAATCTCAACTCTAGAATGCAGTTGTTGTGGTTCCGGTGCTGGAAGATCATATAATGCTCCCGGCTGTCCTATCAGAACCGTTTCTGCTCTCTTAGCTCTATTCAAGGTGTCAGCAAAATTACTCGATTGCTTCACATTCACCAACATGCGTATTTCGTGATTCAATCCTTGAATGAATTGGCTAGACATAGCATCATCATTTCTAGCCACAAGAGGAGCAAAACGTAGAAGTGTGAAGAACTGTGCCAAGTATTCATCAACACTCAAAGGACCCTGTCTCAGGTTTGCAAATTCTGCACTTCTATCCTGTCTATATGAGGTAGGGAAGAATCTTTGATAAAATTCAAATCTAAAGGTCTTCCACGTGATCACTGAACGACTCTGCTCTAAGGCTCCTTCGGTGAGTAACCACCATCTTCTAGCAGTCTCTTGCAACTGGTTCTCAATAAGCCTAATTCTGCACTCATCTGTGAAATTCAGGAATTCAAATAACATTTCTGTCTCCTCTAGCCATTTCTCACAATCTACTGACGTCTCAGTTCCCTTCAGAATTGGCGGTTGAAACGACTGAAACCTCTGTAACTGTGTTTCCATCTGAATTTCTGCCACATCTATCTGAGATTCTGTTCTATCTGTCTGATCATATGATGTACTGCCTTTTTCTGGAATTCTGCGGGGAGCTATATCTGATTACCAAAAACATCAGTAATCCCGTACCACAAATCTGTTCCAAATCTTTTCCTGACCATCTTACTGCTGGTCATGAATCCGATCTGATTCGTATTCAGTGATACATAATACCAATCTAATTCACATAATCAGGTAAACATGTATCTAAAAGCAGTAGCACATAATCTCATGCTAGCATCACAATGCAAATCAACATCATAAGCAATCTCATGCTAGCACACACATGCAAGGAAAGAAAATTCATCTACCCCGCTCATTCTCTTCTAACTCCATCTAAGTCAATCTAAAAGATCTATCAGTTCTAACTATCTCAGTCTAAAGATCTATCTCTAAAGAATCCTCGCTCTGATACCACCTGTTGTGGGGACCCGGACGCTAATCATCTTCTTAATCGTCTTTGGGATTTAATTATCTGTTCTGATAAACAGGGTCTAAAAATTTTTCCTTTTAAAATAGAAATGCGGAAGGTAATGGCATCTAATAATATACATATCTGTATAAAATACATTTCAGTATTAAAATACAATAATCTAGTCTAAGGTTCAACTACTAAGGTCAAGTAATAAAACCAAGTCTACTGTAAGTCCGGAATCACCACGCTAAACTCGTCTTCTCTCATCTTCATCTCGACCCTGATCCAGCCCCACCTGTTGTCATGCACACATACAAAACAAGACAACAGCCGGATAACTCCGGTGAGAATAAATCCCAGTATAAAACATGGTAAGCATGTATATAAACAAACTAAATCATAAAACATGCTATCATGTATAGAAACAATCTATTTCATAGTCTATGAAATTAATCCAATAAGCATGCAACTCAATTCAGATAAACATGCATATAAACAATCTTAATCATAAAACATGCTAACCCAACTGAAAGCAGTAATGATGGGTCCCATGATCTAGGAGCCACATCCATATAAGCATGCAGTTCTAATCAAATCATGTCTAGACTTGACTCGATCTATAACTCTAGGGATCCCGTTGTGAATAAGACGTCACTGTCTGTCACCTACCCTACCAATCGAGGTGCTGTACGTCTTATTCCTAGACTTCGGCCTGATCTGTATCCGCATCTACAATAGGGGCGGTGATCTTCCCCTAAGCTGAGATATCGCCGAACATCTAGAAGTCTGCCTGATCTCCAGACTGTCCTATCTTAATGCATGAATACACAATCTGTAAACAAACATAATCATTCTAATGCAATGCCACAAGATCTGTACACAAAGCATAGCAAGATTTGTATACAAGTTCTATAAACAAATCTATAAACAATCATATCAAAACATAAATAATAGTCTAGTATGTGATTTGTTTGGGAAACTCAAATGAGATCTGATTTGAGTTATATCTTCCCAGATATCACATGAATTATACCTTTGTCTTCCAGGTCTGACGAAGACGAAGTCTGGTATTCCAATCTGTCCATATCAATCTGATAATGACAATATAAAACAGGCACAATATCAATATCAGTTCTGAACTCAAGACTGTCTCTGTAAATCTGAAACGATATATCGAGAATCATAATATCAATATTCCATTCTCAATTCAACTCTGAATCTGATTAATCTCGATTTAATTCAAATCAACGATTTAACGGAACAATCTGAATATTCTCGTCAATACAACCTTACCAGATATTAATTACAAATCATAACCCATATCTGATATAATCCATAATCAATTCATAATTCAAATCTGTCCCATTTTCAATCGGTATAATCATAAAATCATAACAATTCCATAATCAGTCTGTTCTTCAATCCGGTTTCGATTTTACGATGTCTAGTATTCCCAGAACACATAATAATAATCAAATAACAATTTCTCCAATATCATAATTTCAAATGATAACAGAACTCCATAAAACTTACGTCCAGTTGTAGCTCTCAACGAGAGGAGTACAGTACTGTGTCCGGAATTAAAATCTGATAACCGAATTAACCAAAATCACAATTTTCGCACCAAAACCAAGTTTTGAGAATTTCATGAAGCTTTTCTCGGTTTTGCCATGAATTGTCGAGGAATGATGTTTATATATATATATATATATATATATATATATATATATATATATATATATATATATATATATATATATATATATATATATATATATATATATATATATATTGCATGGCCACGTTGAAGGTGAACCAATCAATTGCATGGCCACGTTCAAGGGATGAATCAAGCCAAGTGTCCCATGCAAAATATATTAATTACACTTTAGTCCCTCAATTTTCCACTAATTGCAAATTGGCCCCCGCTCAATCTTTTTAATTCAATTCAATCCTAAATAATTCCATTTCAATCCTAAATAATTGCAAACATCTTGGAATATAAATCAACACTCCAAAAGTTTCTAATTACATACTCTCGGATTAAAATAATATCATCTTTATTATCTCGGGCCTTACAGGCTTTTATCCCTCACAGTTATCGATTTATATCGATGGGATATTTGCAACCACAGACAGAGATACTATTGATATCAATCCAACCAGAGAAAAGAGAAATACCATCGTATTGCTATCTATTGCTATTGCTATTGCTACAGTTATTGCTACAGTATTCATGTTTCAGAGTTGATGGTATTTATGATTTCAAAGTCATGTTTTACAGAGTATACTATGTATCATTGCTATGTAGAGTTCCACTTGCTGAGATTTATTTTCATTTCAGTTATTTCATATGATGCAGATAAGAATGACCGACCAGGAGAGTGATCGTGGATGGGGGTCATTGTAATGCCCGAAATTTCATCATTATAATCAGACGTTGATTAATTGACATGATTGAAATTATAAGAATTTAAATGAACCAATATGCCGAGGCCGAGCGTCGTTGCATGATTAGCCAAGGATTTGGGCAGCACCTCCGGCGCTCGAGCGGTAGAAAACAACCGCCCGAGCGCCAATGTCTCGGTAATTCATCGTTCGGGCAGAAGGTTCGGCGCCCGGGCGGTAGATTTGACCGCCCGAGCGCCAAGGGTGCGACTTGAAATTGTTGGACAGAAGATACCGCGCTCGAGCGGTAGATTTGCACCGCTCGAGCGCCGACCGAAAGTCACGAAAAGTAAACACGTTTCGTTTGCATGCAAGCTTGGATATATATATGTATATTACGTTTCATTTCCTCAGAAAACGAGGAAGGATCAAGAGAGAAGCTTCAGGAAGTTAGTAGAAAATCCTTACGCCTTTTGTGAGAAATCCGCCCGTCTGATTTTGAATCCGACTTCAGTACTGTGTTCCTATCAACACAGGCTACAACTGGACGTAAGTTTTGTTACGTTTAGACAAGATTTGAATTTATGATATTGTCAGAATTTAATATGATTCAGATATGGTGTTTCTGCTACCGTAGACATTATAGAATTGAAGTCAGATTAAAGAGCAGATCCTTTTCTGTAATTGTTATGATTTTTGAAAGATATTGACTGAGATTCTATATCAAAATTGTGTTAATATTCAGAGTATGAATTATGTGACACAGATTATGAGTTCCAGTATTACATTGGTGATGTTCAGATTGACGGGTTATTCAGACTGTATTGTTATGCCGTAGAAACATCAGTTGACTTAGATTGATCAGATTCAGATATGATATCGATTAGATTGAGATATTCTTGATATGACTCAGATTGTATCTTGTTCAGACATTGATCAGATTTTATACTGAATTGAGTATTGATCAGAACAGATTGTATATGGAATTATTCACTGATACAGTGTATTCAATATTGTCATTTCAGATTTGATATGGACAGAGTTGAATACCAGACTTCGTCTTCGTCAGAGAGGGACGACAAAGGTATAATTCATGTGATATCTGGGAAGATACAACTCAAATCAGATCTCATTTGAGTTTCCCAATAAAATCACATACTTGATTATTGTTTGTCCCTTGATATGATTATGATTTGTTTATAGACTTTATATTCAAATCTTTTGGAAATGAGCATGCTTTGTTTACAGATTGTTATACATTGCATTTGAGATAGGAAAGTTTGACAGATAGTCAGACTTCTAGACGTTCGGTGTATCGTACATAGGAGCAGACACCCTCCGATTGTAGCACCACGATACAGCCATGGCCGAAGTCTAGGAATAAGATGTACAGTTACCACGATCGGTTGAGTAGGTAACAGCCATTGACGTCTTATTCATCACGGGATCCCTAGAGTTATAGTTGAGTCGAGTCTAGACATGATTTGACTAGAACTACATGTGTTTATAGAAGTGGTTTCATAGACTATGAAACCCATGTTTATTACTTTCAGATATGATAGCATGTTCATATGATATGATTTGAATTGCATGATTATCTGAACTGAGTCGCATGCTTATTTTGAGTAGATTCCATAGATTATGAAATCTATTGCTTTGAATATATTCATGATAGCATGTTTTATGATTTAGATTGTTCTATACATGCTTACCATGTTTTATACTGGGATTTATTCTCACCGGAGTTATCCGGCTGTTGTCTTGTTTTGTATGTGTGCATGACAACAGGTGGGGCTGGATCAGGGTCAAGATGAGAAAGAGGCTGGACTAGATAGCGTGGTGATTCCGGACTTACTGTAGACTTGTTTTATTACTTGAACTTAGTAACTAAACCTTAGACTGAGGTTGTACAGTATTGTACTTTTCTACTGAATTGTAGTTGTTATACAGAGATGTATATTATTTAGATTCCATTACCTTCCGCATTTACATTTTAAAAATAAAAAAATTTTTAGACCCTGTTTATCAGAACTGATAATTAAATCCCAACGATGATTAAGAAGAGGATTAGCGTCCGGGTCCCCACAGTCATATGCATACACCGTTGGAAGGAAGATTATTTTGTATCATTTTGGGACATGATCATAAGAATGATTATTTTGTATTTTGTATGTCATTTGAATGATCATGTATTTATTTTGTAAACATTTTATGAAATGTATTTTGAAACTCCTTCCATATTTTAAAGAAAAATTTATTTCCGCTGCGTATTTTTTTATCGTTTCGGGATAGAGGTGTCACATTTAGTGGTATCAGAGCGGTGTTCTTCGGACCAATGCATATGACTTCGTCTACTTTCAACTGTCCGGGTATGTTTTCTTGCATCTATCCATTGTTATTTATTGATTGGTGTCTTGTGATCAATTGTAGAGTATGCCTCCTAAGCGTAAGGCGACCGAGGGTGAGGATAGTTCTTCCTCGAGAGTTGTCGACGAGTTCGGCAAGTTACTTAAGGAGCAGGCTAAAGTGCATAGCGAGCAGATTCAGCAGCTCATTCGTATGCAAGGTACTGGCCAAGGTAGAGGCCAAATGAGAGGTCAGGTTGCACAGGCTGTTGGCACTGATGCCGTCTTTTCTGCTTTCAAGAGAATGGATCCACCGGAATTCGCAGGTAGCACCGATCCTCTTGTTGCTGTCGAGTGGGTCAAGGCTTTAGAGGCGATCTTCGATCATCTCCAGTACGAGGACAAAGACAGGATCAGCTGTGCCGTTTTCATGTTGGTTAAGGCTGCCCGCATTTGGTGGAATGCGACGAAGGTTGGTGTGACTGTTGCGACACTGAAGTGGTCAGAGTTCACTGACCTGTTCTACGACAAGTATTTCCCCGATGCACTTCGAGCGAGGAAGGTTACGGAGTTCTTGGAGCTTCGTCAGGGGAGCTTGGATGTTGGTGAGTACATTCTGAAGTTTGAGGAGGGTTGTCTATTCGCTCCGTACATTGCTTCCAATGACAAGGATAAAGGCGCTCATTTCATTCGAGGCCTTAGAGCTGAGATTCGTCGTGATATCAACATGTCCAAGGCTGTTACTTTCAAGGAGATCGTATCCAAGGCATTGTTGGCCGAGCAGGATGAGAAGGACATCGCCAGGGAGAGGCAAGAGAGGCATCAAGCTATTGCTCAGAGAGGCCAGGGTTCTAATCAGAGGGGCAGGGATCGTTTCAAGGGCAAGATGGAGCCGAGTCCTAGACCACCGCCAGTTCCAGTTGATCCCGAGAAGCCACTGTGTCCTAAGTGTGGCAAGCATCATCGAGGAGAGTGCAAACTTGGCACTCATTCTTGTTATCGTTGTGGCACGGCAGGCCACGTTGCCAGAAATTGTCCACGAGGAGCTAGCCAAGGGAAAGTGCAGGGTCGTATCTTTACGTTGACCAAGGAAGGTATTAATTATGATTCTTCATTGATCTCTAGTACTATTTTGATTTCAGGCAGAGTAGCTACGACTTTGGTAGATACTGGTGCTACTCATTCTTTTATGTCTGATTTGCGTTTGAGATCGTTGGGTATAGTTCCTTCTGTTCTTCCCCTCCAGCTTAGTGTTGTTTTGCCTTCGGGGGACGTGTTGTGCCCGACGTCGATTGTGTTTGCGTGCCCTATTCGTATTGAGGAGCGAGTTGTCTTCGCTGATTTGATTGTTATTCCTATGGTTGCTTTCGATGTTATTCTTGGCATGGATTGGCTTTCGACTTACCGTGCAGTTATCGATTGTGTTGCTAAGAAGGTGACTTTTGCAGATGATGTCCAGGGAGGAGTTCTCGCCAGCTCAGGTACTTCGCTGGTCCTTCCTTTTATTTCTTGTCTTGAGGCTGAGAGATTGCTGTGTAGAGGTTGCGATGGGTTTCTTGCTTCTATTGTGGATGTGGATAGACTGATTAAGTTGAATATAGATGATATTGATGTTGTGAGGGAGTTTGCTGATGTGTTTGAGGATGATGTTCCGGGTTTGCCGCCGGACAGAGATGTTGAGTTTTCGATCGATTTAGCTCCAGGTACGGTTCCTATTTCTAAGGCTCCGTACAGGATGGCCCCTACTGAGATGAACGAGTTGAAGACTCAGTTGCAGGATCTTTTAGATAAGGGTTTCATTCGTCCGAGTTCTTCGCCTTGGGGAGCTCCGGTTCTTTTTGTTAAGAAGAAGGATGGTTCTTTGCGGCTGTGTATCGACTACAGAGAGCTCAACAAAGTGACTGTCAAGAACAAGTATCTGTTGCCACGGATAGATGATTTGTTTGATCAGCTCCATGGTGCCACTGTATTTTCGAAGATTGATCTTCGGTCTGGCTACTATCAGTTGAAGGTTAGGGAGTCTGATATCCATAAGACGGCTTTCAGGACCAGGTATGGTCACTTTGAGTTTCTGGTTATGTCTTTTGGTCTGACCAATGCCCCTTCAGTCTTTATGGACCTGATGAACCGTGTGTTCAAGCCATTCTTGGATAGCTTCGTCATTGTCTTCATCGATGATATCTTGATCTATTCCAAGACCAGAGAGCTTCATGCTGAGCATCTCAGAGTGGTTCTTCAGTTGTTGCGAGAGAAGAGGCTGTTCGCCAAGCTGAAGAAGTGTGAGTTTTGGCTGGATCAGATTTCTTTTCTAGGCCATGTCGTTTCGAAGGATGGCATTGCTGTTGATCCGTTGAAGATAGAGGCGATTCAGAATTGGCCTATTCCTACTTCTGTCTCAGAGGTACGCAGTTTCCTTGGTTTGGCGGGTTACTATCGTCGTTTCATTTCAGATTTTTCCAAGATTGCCCTGCCATTGTCCAATTTGACGAGGAAGACTGTGAAGTTCGAGTGGTCCATTGATTGCCAGAGTGCATTCCTGGAGTTGAAGGATAGATTGACGACAGCTCCTGTTCTTTCATTGCCCAGTGGTTCAGAGGATTTTGTTGTCTATACTGATGCGTCGAAGAGAGGCCTTGGTGCAGTGCTGATGCAGAGAGGTAAGGTCATTGCCTACGCTTCTCGTCAGTTGAAAGACTATGAGAATAATTATCCGACGCATGATTTGGAGCTAGCAGCTGTGGTTTTCGCCCTGAAGATTTGGAGACATTATCTGTATAGCGAAAAGTGTGAGATCTTCACAGACCACAAGAGCTTGAAGTATCTGTTTTCGCAGAAAGAGCTCAATATGCGGCAGAGGAGGTGGTTAGAGCTTGTCAAAGATTACGATGTGACTATCAGTTATCACCCAGGGAAGGCGAACGTTGTGGCTGATGCTTTGAGCCGCAAGTCAAGTGCTTCATTGAGTTCTTTGATTCAGAGGCCATTGTTGATGGATTTGCAGAGAGAGGAGATTGATCTGGTGATTCCAGGTACCATTGCTCGCTTTTCAGCGTTGGTCATTCGGGCTACTTTGACGGACAGGATCCGTAGAGAGCAGACTGTCGATGTGCAGTTGCTAGAGTTGAGAGCTAGAGCTGAGGAGAGGGGTAATTCAGAGTTTGGTTTGAATGGTGATGGTTTGGTGACTTTCAGAGGCCGTATTTGTGTTCCTGTTGGCGATGATATTCGGCGAGATGTCTTGACAGAGGCTCATACCGCGCCTTATTCGATTCATCCAGGCAGTACGAAGATGTATCAGGATCTTCATCGACTCTTCTGGTGGCCAGGTATGAAGAAATATATTGCTTTGTTCATTTCTCAGTGCCTTACTTGTCAGCAGGTGAAGATTGAGCATCAGAGACCTGCTGGGACATTGCTATCTTTGCCGATTCCTCAGTGGAAGTGGGAGCATATTACGATGGATTCCGTGACTGGTCTTCCCAGAGTGCAGAAAGGTTATAATTCTATTTGGGTCATTGTTGATCGGTTAACTAAGTCAGCGCACTTTCTTCCAGTCAAGACGACGTACTCCATGAAGCAGTATGCCGAGGATTACATTGCAGAGATTGTTAGACTTCACGGTGTTCATGTGTCGATCGTGTCTGATCGTGACCCCAGGTTTACCTCCGAGTTTTGGAAGAGTCTGCACAGAGCTATGGGTTCACGGTTAGCGTTCAGTACAGCTTATCACCCTCAGAGCGACGGTCATTCAGAGAGAGTCATTCAGATTCTTGAGGATATGCTCAGGGCTTGTGCTATTGATTATTCTGGTAGCTGGGATTCTAAATTGCCACTTGTGGAGTTCACGTACAACAATAGCTACCAGGCGTCGATTGGCATGGCACCGTATGAGGCTCTTTATGGCAGGAAGTGCAGATCTCCTTTGTTTTGGGATGAGGTTGGTGAGAGGAAGATGTTGGGTCCCGAGTTGGTCCAGCAGACAGCCGATGTTGTTACTGTGATCAGAGAGAGGATGAAGACTGCTCAGTCGAGACAGAAGAGCTATGCAGATGTTCGTCGTAGACCTTTGCAGTTCGAGGTTGGCGATCATGTATTTCTGAAGATTGCACCTCTCAAGGGTGTGATGAGATTTGGCAAGAAGGGTAAGTTGAGTCCTAGATTCATTGGTCCATTCGAGATAATGGACAGAGTTGGTGACCGAGCCTACAGATTAGCCCTACCGCCCGATCTTGACAGAGTCCACAATGTGTTTCATGTATCGATGCTCAGGAAGTATATTGCAGATCCTTCCCATGTTCTTCGCCACGAGCCATTGGACTTGACGCCGAGTTTGACTTACCAAGAGATTCCGATTCAGATTCTGGATCGCACAGTTAGAGTATTGAGGAACAAAGAGATCGGCATCGTTAAAGTCCTTTGGAGGAACCATTTGATCGAAGAGGCTACGTGGGAACCAGAGGATGAGATGAGAGAGAAGTATCCTGAGTTGTTCGTGCAGTGACGTCAATTTCGCGGACGAAATTCCTCTAAGGAGGGGAGATAGTAATAGCCGAGCCCGGTGCACGGTACGGTTTAAGCTTTATTGTGTTTATTGGGTTTTATGATTTAGATGTTTAGAGTTGTGTTTTGGGCCATAGTATTATTGGTTATTGTTGTCTTGAGGTATTAGATGTTGTTGGTTGTTCGTTTCAGTGTTTCGGTTCGATTTTCAGTTGCCTTGGTTTGTTCTTGGCCGAAGTGGTACCGCACCCGCACCCTTGCAAGGACCGCACCCGCGGTCATTTATGTTGGATTTTGATGGTTTTACCGTGAGGACACCGCACCCGCGGCAGTGTAAGCACCGCACCCGCGGTGAGACCGCACCCGCGGTCATCGTGCATGGGAATTTTGTTGGAATGCCGTGAGCTTAGCGCACCCGCGGTGCTTGTGTGACCGCACCCGCGGTGTAAGTATGGGCGAGATATTTAGTACCTTTTTGATTGAGTTGACTTCATTTCTACCTTATCTTCTTTTCAATTTCGAGATTTCCTCTCTAGTTCCAAGGGTTTTCTACCATTTCTTTCATTTCCTATCTTCAATCCAAGCTTCTTTTCGACGATTCGACTTGAGATCGACGTTCTCCGTGGTATAAGGAAGCTTAGGTAAGTTTTTGGTGCGATTCTAGCATAGTTTTTGGAGATGAGTTGTTATAGGGTGTTGTTATTGTTGGTTTAATGGGATATTTGACTTGTATTTTTGGATATAGAGTTGATTTTGGTGTTGTTTATGGATTATTGTTGTAGGTGGTGTACCAAGAGCTAAGTTTGAGGTGTTCTATTGGTTGTAAGTGGAATTTCATCCCTTGTGCTCACATGATGATATATGTATTGTGTTTTAAAGGTTTCAAAGTGTTATTCCCTTCCATTGATTCATTGTTATGTATTGATTTCATTGATTATCTATTGGAGGCATTGTATGTCTCACTATTGTTAAAAAGGGAATACAAGAGAAAAGATAGAGATTGCGAAACGACGGCTTTAAATGCTATTCAGAGTTCAAATGTTTTATTGGATTGATTTATCATAGTCAGAGCATTGCATGCAATTAGTTGATCAACGACCATAGGCTTTTATCCCTCACAGTTATCGATTTATATCGATGGGATATTTTCAACCACAGACAGAGATACTATTGATATCAATCCAACCAGAGAAAAGAGAAATACCATCGTATTGCTATCTATTGCTATTGCTATTGCTACAGTTATTGCTACAGTATTCATGTTTCAGAGTTGATGGTATTTAAGATTTCAAAGTCATGTTTTACAGAGTATACTATGTATCATTGCTATGTAGAGTTCCACTTGCTGAGATTTATTCTCATTTCAGTTATTTCATATGATGCAGATAAGAGTGACCGACCAGGACAGTGATCGTGGATGGGGGTCATATGCATACACCGTTGGAAGGAAGATTATTTTGTATCATTTTGGGACATGATCATAAGAATGATTATTTTGTATTTTGTATGTCATTTGAATGATCATGTATTTATTTTGTAAATATTTTATGAAATGTATTTTGAAACTCCTTCCATATTTTAAAAAAAAATTTATTTCCGCTGCGTATTTTTTTATCGTTTCGCGATAGAGGTGTCACAAGACTCCCTAACCTTCAACTGATAATAGCCAGATCGCAGATCAATCTTCGAGAACACTCTAGCCCCTTGCAGTTGATCAAATAAGTCATCTATCCGTGGCAACGGATATTTATTCTTGATAGTCACTTTGTTGATCTCTTTGTAATCAATGCAAAGACGCAATGATCCGTCTTTCTTCTTGACAAATAGAACCGGAGCTCACCAAGGCGAAGAACTCGGTCGAATGAAACCTTTATCTAAAAGATCCTGCAACTGCGCCTTCAACTCCTTCATCTCTGTAGGGGCCATTCTGTACGGAGCCTTAGAAATAGGAACCGTACCCGGAACTAGATCAATCACAAACTCCACATCTCTATCCGGCGGCAAACCCGGCACATCATCCTCAAAAACATCAGAGAACTCTCTCACCACATCAACATC
The DNA here is from genome assembly GCF_022965805.1 of Primulina eburnea. Taxonomy (NCBI): domain Eukaryota; kingdom Viridiplantae; phylum Streptophyta; class Magnoliopsida; order Lamiales; family Gesneriaceae; genus Primulina; species Primulina eburnea. The sequence continues at coordinate 25,325,965 of NC_133108.1, read as the reverse complement.
ATCAATATTCAGCTTCACAAATTTATCCACATCCACAATAGAAGCCAAGAACCCATCACATCCTCTAAACAACAATTTCTCAGCCTCAAGACAAGAAATAAAAGGAAGGACCAGCGAAGTACCTGCACTGGCGAGCATACCTTCCCTATTGCCATCATCTGCAAATGACATCGTCTTAGCAACGCAATCAATCACTGAACGATAGGTCGATAGCCAATCCATGCCAAGAATAATATCAAATGCAACCATTGGGATAACAATCAGATCAGCATAAACCACTCGTTCATCGATTTGAACAGAGCACGCATACACAATAGATGCCGGGCACAACACATCTCCCGAAGGCAAAACAACATTTAACTGGAGGGGAAGAACAGAAGGAACTATACCCAAAGATCTCAAAAATAGTTCAGACATAAAAGAATGAGTAGCACCTGTATCAATCAATGTCGTAGCTACTCTGCCTGAAATTAAAATAGTGCTAGAGATCACAGAAGAATCATGGTTTATACCTTCCTTCGTCATGGTAAAGATGCGACCCTGAACCTTCTCTTTACTCGCTCCTCTTGGACAGTCTTTGGCAATATGGTCTGCAGTGACACAACGATAACAAGTATGACTGCCAAATCTGCACTCTCCCCGATGATGACGACTGCACTTGGGACACAAAGGCTTCTCGGGATCAAATGGGACTGCCGATGGTTTAGGACTCGGCTCTATCTTTCCTTTCCCCTTGAAACGATCTTTGCCTCGCTGACTCGAACCCTGACCCCTCTGATCAATGGCCTGCTGTTTAGCCTGTCTCTCTCTGGCAATGTCTTTCTCGTCTTGCTCAGCCAACAACGTCTTAGACACAATCTCCTTGAATGTCACAGCCTTCAACATGTTGATATCTCTTCTGATCTCCGCTCTAAGGCCTCGAATGAAATGAGCACCTTTGTCCTTGTCGTTGGAAGCAATATATGGGGCAAACAGACAGCCCTCCTCGAACTTCAAAATGTATTCATCAACATTCATGCCTCCCTGACGAAGCTCCAAGAACTCAGTCACCTTCCTAGCTCGAAGTGCATCTGGGAAATACTTATCATAGAAAAGATCGGTGAACTCTTGCCACTTCAAAGCCAGTAGATCAACACTAACCTTGGTCGCATTCCACCAAATACGTGCAGCTTTGACTAGCATGAACACTGCACAACTGATTCTGTCCTTGTCCTCGTAGTTGAGATGATCAAAGATAGCTTCGAGTGCCTTGATCCACTCTACGGCCACTAACGGATCAGTGCTTCCTGCAAATTCCGGTGGATCCATCTTCTTGAAAGCAGTAAAGATGCCATCTGTACCAACTGCTTGAGCTACTTGGCCTCTCACTTGACCTCTGCCTTGGCCTGCACCTTGCATAAGAAGCAACTGCTGGATCTGCTCACTATGGACCTTGGCTTGCTCTTTCAACAACTGGCCGAACTCATCGACAACTCTAGAGGAAGAACTATCCTCACCCTCTACGGCTTTCCTCTTAGGATGCATACTCTACAATGTGCTCACTAAAATACAAATCGATAAATAACAATGAATAGATGTTGAAGAAGACATACCCCGGACTGTTGAAAGTAGACGAAGTCATATGCATTGGTCCGAAGAACGGTGCTCTGATACCACTAAATGTGACACCTCGACCCAATTTAATAAAATACAGCGGAATTTAAAATTTTTCTTGAAGGTAGGAAGGATTAAAAATACATTACCATAAAACATTTTCAATCAAGAGTATATACATGATCATTCCAATGATATAACAAAAATACAAAATATCATTCCTATGATCATGCCAAAAATGCCAACAAAATATTTCTTCCTTACTTCTCCATATGCATATGACTCCGGCCCACAATCAACGTCCTGGTCCGTCGCTCTGATCTGCATCACATGAAATAACTGAAATGAGTATAAAACTCAGCAAGTGGAACTCTTACGTAGCAATAGACATAGCATACTCTGAAAATCATAGCTTTAAAAACATAAATACCATCAACTCTGAAATGTGGATAATAAAGCATAACATAACAATAAGATGGTATTTCTCTTTTCTCTGTATTGGATTGATATCTATATAGTATCTCTGTCTCTGTACCTATATCCCATCGATATAAATCGGCAACTCTGAGGGATATAAGCCTATGGTCGTTGATCAACTAATTGCATGCAATCTCTGACTATGTGTCTATCAATCCATAAATCAATTTGAATTCTCTCTTTGGCATTTAAACAAACACTTTGCAAACTCTTTTCTCTTGTATTCCCTTTTCAATAATTGAGACATAAAATGCCTCCAATATACATAACAAGTGTATCAATACATAAACATGAATCGAATGAAGGGAATAACACATTAAAATCATTGAAAAACAATAAATATAGTATCATGTGAGCACAATAAATGAGATTCCACTTACTACACTTGAAATCTCTTGATTCTAATCCTTTGATAGCAATCCTACACAATAACCCATAAATAACACCATTAATCACTCAATAACCAAAAACCCATGTCAATTAATCCATAAACCCAACAAAATCAACAAACCCATATCATCTCTCACCCCAAAACCAAGAATAAACAACACCAAAAGCTTACCTTAGCTTCCTAGAACCAAGAAGAACTTCGATCTCTCAACAACAATCCCCCAAGATCCAAGAATCAAAGGTAGGAAATCAAAGAAAATGAGGAAACCCTAGCTCCAAGGAGTGAATATCGAAAAAGAAGGGAAATAAGTGAGGGAAATGAAGCCAACTCATCCAATATATCACTTAAAAACTCGAAACACGCTTTTGCTATGCGCGACCGCGGGTGCGCTCCAAACCTTACCGCGGGTGCGGTGAGCTCTCGGCATCCCCGAACCAAAACGCTGATACAAAATAACCACCATCAATGAGCATCAACAAGGCCCCAAAAAAATAATAACCAACCATACTATAACCCTTAATCACAACTCTTAACATCTAAATCATACTCAAACTTAAACTTAATCAATTAATCCATAACCATACGAAAAATTAAACCGTACCGTACACCAGGCTTGGCTATTACATGAACTGTATATACTCTCAACGGTTCATTATATTCTGTATCAAACACGGATTCAGAATAATAGCAATATCAAATCAGATTTGAAATAGCGATACTCTATACTGATCTAGTAACCTCATAAAACTGCAATTTCTGGCAATACTGTCTATTATGATTAATCAATCATGTCTTCATGTCGTTCTGATCCACTGCTATACCTCATCTGAAAATATAATATGCTCCCAAACAATACAATCTGTATCAATACTGATGTAGAAGCAAACAATTCTCAAGCAGTTCAAAGCACAATCAGATCAAATAATCTGACAACTCAGACAAAAATATATTTCTGACATCTCTGAAATTTCTGATCTTTCTGATATCGATATCGTTATCAGCCACTGATCACAATCTCAACTGTGTCAAAATCAATCGGTATACTTACTTCAGATATCGCTTATTCTGAATACAATCTGTTTCAAGCATGATTCATATCTGAATAATTTCTGTATACAATAATCATAGTTCTCAGAATATTCAATACAATTATAAATTGTTCGATTCAATCAATCAGACGTTGCAATTATATCAACATATCATAGATATAATGAGCATAAGATTAGCAGAATATCTCTGAACATACTGAAACATGCCAAAGAGAAACACTATATATGATATATCTCCTGGTCGATACTCTTCTACTGATCTTTCAATTCTTTCAATTCACTCTGTATCATTCTGTACATTCAATATCATTCTGTACTGAATTCTAATAAAATAAACAGTACCTGATCTAAATTCAATTCTGAAATATATCTTTCTGATATAAAGAAACTCTGCAATCTTATCTGAAAAATCATCAGCCAACTCGTACATTATTGGCAAATCTGTCAATGCTAGGCTTGATTTCAGTACATCTACTGAATACATAAGGATACCATCTGTTCCTTTCTGTAAAATCAAGTCATAGACAATACAATTATCAAAGGAATTCTAAATCTAAATTATTTACCGTGAAATCTCTACTCATCAGCCATATCTGGTCTGAATCTTATACTTTCCTGAAAGAAATCTATAATCGTTCTGTACTTTTTCAGCATATTAATATCAATAATGCGGTCAAATCAGAAACACAAGTACATTATAATCTAACTTGATCTCATTCTCATCCTACTGTAGTATACAATACTTCACAGAAATCTCTGATATCAATCTTTCTTTCCCAAAAAGTAAGGGAATCAATACTACAGTACAACCAAACTCAACAGGTACAACATATATCAATGCAATTCCTTCAGAAATACTCATAACCAATGCATTAGTATATATTAATACATATGCAACATAATCATAGAGTAACAGTACATGCCACTATATCATCAAGTGTCTCCTGGGGTTGTTCTTCTGTCACAGCCACCAGATGATTCTGCTCCATGAAATCTTCGGGAACCTCTCTGGGGCAAACTCTAGCAAAATGCCCCGGTTGTTGGCAGATACGACAACTACCAGTAACTCCCTGGCATTGCTCCGTGGAATGTCTTCCTCCGCAGGTTCTGCAATACACCCCAGTATAACTCGGGCTAGAACCACTGGAGCTAGATGAACCACTCAGTCCGCTCCTTAACTTCTTAAACAGTTTCTTTCGAGCTTTCAGCAAATCTTGCCTTCCACTCATGCTGCCGCGATCAAATCGAAGAGGGGATTGCTGTGTCTGGGGTTGTATCGCACATACCCTTGTTAGTTGTCTAATCAGACTTGCCTCCGCTCTCTTCGCTCTACCCAAGGCATCAGCAAAATGGTGAGGTCGCTGCATATTCATCAATGCAACTATCTCCGAGTTCAATCCTCTGATGAACTGATCCGCTACATCTTCATCATTCCCAATTAAATGTGTGGGGACCCGGGCTCTAACTCAATTCTTTTGGGATTTAATTGGATCTTTGTTCGAAAATGTGGGTCAAAATTTTGCTTTTAACATTAATTTAAATGTATAACTAAAGCATATCATGTCTTGATATTAAATAAACAACATAATATACATACATGTCTGTTTGGTAAACTCATACGTTAGTGTTCAAATCCCAACTACAACATAAGTAGTACAAGTCAAAAGGAAAACACTAGAAATCTTCAACGCCCGTGATCTCCACGCTATCGTCAATCTCGCATCTAGCTCGAGACCCAGATCCTGCCCCACCTGTTGCCATGCACACATACAGACACGACAACAGCCGGATAACTCCGGTGAGAACATATCCCAGTATAAAACATGGATGCATGCAATGTAAATATCATGTACAAAATCATAGCATATATCAAGCAACATGGATGCAAATCTAAACATGTAGAAGAATACAAATCTGTATTCAACATTTAACTCTTGACTCGACTCATTTCTAATCTAGGGATCCCGGTGTGAATAAGACGGTCTGTTACCTACCCAACCACTCGGGGCAACGGTACGTCTTATTCCTAGACTTCGGTCAACTCTGTATCGAGGGTCTACACATATAGCAAATCTGCTCCTATGCGTCGATACACCGAAACGTCTAGTTTTGGCAAGTCTGCCAATATCTCCTATCTCAGGACTCGAATCTAAATCAATAAACAAAACATTACATAATCAAATGTAATAACAATCTAGTATGTGATTTAGGGAAACTCGTATCAAATCTGAATCGAGTTGTGCAATCCCGTGACCACATGAATTATACCTTTCTTGTCGCACTGTCTGTCGAGATCTCGAATCAAATGTCAAACCTGTCACTTCAAATCTGAAATGGCAATATAGATGCACCTTCTATCAATATAGAACACAACCAACTCATATACAAACAATACTTGATTTCAATACAGTTGAACGGCATAACGGCGTAGTCTCGTGATACCGATAACTCAATAATAACATGCTGATTCCAAATCAACTCCCAATATCATCAACACAACAATACATACACTCAAATCTGCATAATCTTCCCATAAAACATGCTGAAATCGAAACAATAGCATATGGTCTCCAAATTTCGATTCGGTAACGAATAAATCATGCTCAACATATCAAGAACACATATTCTAACTCAAATCTTAATTTCCCCAACACATATATTTCGAGACATGCTGAAATGTAATAAAACTTACATCCTTGAATAGCAAATGATAAGAGGAGTTCAAAACCGAAGTCGAATCTAAAATCGGTTGGCTAGATTTTGCACAATCTTGCCTTGAAGCTTGAAGAAACTTGAAGAATAATGGCTTCTCTCGGTTCTTACTCTGGAAAAATGAGAAATACATGATTCAGCAGCTTCCTATATATATATATATATGCCATGTGTCAAGCCAAGAAACGAAGGTGGCATGTTGCATGCAGCACCGCGGGTGCGACAGCTCAAGAGCGCGGGTGCGCTATGCTTTCGGCAGCCCGTCCATTTTCCAAAATTCCGAGACCGCGGGTGCGGTCCTTGCATGACCGCGGGTGCGGTCTCACCACCGCGGGTGCGGTCTTGTTAGCACCGCGGGTGCGGTCTTGCTTCGCACAAATTTACCAACTTTCTGTCACATACACCGCGGGTGCGGTAGTCTTAACACCGCAGGTGCAGTGTGGCTTCGGCCCTGCTTGTTGACATACTCATTTTTATGACATGCATTCTCCTCTTCAAATCTAACATCAATGACAGCTAATAATTCTCGAGCCTTACAAAATGAGGAGCAAAACGCAGTAGAGTAGAGAATTTAGCAACATATCCTTCAATATTCAGTTGACCTTGTCTCAAATTTTCAAACTCTGCTTTCTTGTCCTCTCGGTACGAAAATGAAAAAAATATTCGATAAAATTCAGTTCTGAATATTTCCCACGAAATCACTGTACCTCTCTGTTCTAACATTCTTTTGCTTGTAATCCACCAACTCCTGGCGGCTTCTCGTAACTGATTAGACACCATTTTAAATATCTGTTCATCTGTACAAACAAGTAAATCAAACAGTATTTCTATATCATCAAACCAATTCTCACCATCTGCAGACATCTCGATACCACTCAGAATCGGCGGCTGCAATAACTGAAACTCTTTCAACTTTGTTTCTATCTGAGTTTCTGATACATCTATCTGTTCAGTCGAAGTACTACCCCTTTATGGTATTCTCCGTGGAGGTATATCTGCTTATCAAAACATTAGTACCCAAATACTACAAATCTGTTCCAATCTTTCTCTGATCACCTTACTGCTGATCAAGAATCACATCTGATTCATACTCAATAATACATATTACCAATTCAAATCAGATAATTAGATAACATGTATTTCAAAGCAGTGAAACATAATCTCATGCTAGCACACACAATGTAAGTCAACATTAAAATAAATCTCATGCTAGCAATCACATGCAAGGGAAGAAAACTCAATCTACCCCGCTCATTCTCGTCTATCTCAATCTAAAGGATCTATCACTCTGATACCACCTGTTGTGGGGACCCGGACACCAATCATCTTCTTAATCATTTTTGGGATTCAATCATCTTTGGGATTTAATTATCAAATCAGATAAACAGTGTCTAAAAATTTTTCTTTTTAAAATACAAATGCGGTAGGTAATGGAATCAATCTATTATACAAACCAGTATAATAATACAAATCTTGTACAACATGCTTCTGATTCAAACTATTCTAAGGTTTAATTACTAAATTCAAGTATTAAACCAGGTCTACTCTAAGTCTGGAATCACCACTCTAAACTCGTCTTCTCTCATCATCTTCTGACCTCGATCTTGTCCCACCTGTTGTCATGCACACTTACAAACAAGACAACATCCGGATACTCCGGTGAGAATAAATCCCAGTACAAAACATGGTAGACATGCATATACACAATATAAATCATAAGGTATACTATCATGCATAAAAATCAATAACAATAGATTTCATAGTCTAGGAAACCAAATCAAATTAAGCATGCATTAACAATGGGTTCCATAATCTCTGAAACCAAAACAAAGTAAGCACGCAACTCAATTCAATTCAATTCATAACTGAATTCGACTCGACTCTAACTCTAGGGATCCCGGGGTGAATAAGACGTCACTATCTGTTACCTACCCTCCCAACCGGGGTAACTGTACGTCTTACTCCTAGACTTCGGTCGTGTCTGTATCGAATGTCTACAATCGGAGGAAGTCTGCTCCTATGCGTCGATACACCGAACGTCTAGTTTTGACAAATCTGTCAATGACACTCCTATCTCAATGCTTGAATATAAATCTATAGACAAAGCATGATCATATCAATAGATTTGAATATAAATCTATAAACAAATCCAAAACATATCAAAAGATACAATAATCAATCTATTATGTGAATTTGTTTGGGAAACTCCAATCAAATCTGATTCGAGTCGTATCTTCCCTATAATCACATGAATTATACCTTTGTCTTCCCGGTCTGACGAAGACGAAGTCTGGTATTCCAATCTGTCCATATCAATCTGATAATGACCATTCATAAAAATACCATATCAGTATATAACTCAATTCAAGACCTGTTTTGATCAATACTCAAATCGGTATATAATCTGATCCATATCTGAACAAGGTACAATCTAATTCATATCAATGATATCACGATACAATCAAAATCATTACTGAATCTGATCAATCTCAATCTACTTATGTTTTCGACAGCTTAACAATACAATCACGATAACCCCGTCAATCTCAACATCACAGATATAATACCAGAACTCATAATCGGTATTAATACAATTCATAATCTTAATATCGGTACACTTAAATCAGTAATAACTCAAATATGATATCAAATCTCAATCAATTCAATTCTGAAAATCATAGCAGTTGTATAACCAGTCACTTCTTTAATCTGACTTATATTATACCATGTCTATTGTAATAGAAACATCATATCTGATTCATATTAAATTCTGACAATAACATAAATTCAAATCATGTCTAAACATAACAAAACTTACGCCCAGTTGAAGCCGGTGTTAATAGGAACTCAGTACCGAATTCGGATTTAAATTCTAACGGACGGATCATTCACAATTGCAAGTCTAAAAGGCGTAAGGAAAATCCTCTCCAAAGCTTCGACCCTTTTCTGAATTTTGTGAGGGAAATGACGTGCCAATTCTTATATATATACTGCATGCAACACCAGGAAACGTGGCTTATTTTTCATGCAACACGCATGACCGCGGGTGCAGTAGCTCCGGGACCGCGGGTGCGCTCAAGCTTCGGCAGCCCTTTTATTTTCTGAAATTCGACGACCGCGGGTGCGGTCTTGGTTGCACCGCAGGTGCGGTCTTGCTTCGAATAAAATCTCATACCCTACTGTCCATACACCGCGGGTGCGGTAGAAACCATAGTGCGGGTGCGGTCTACACTTATCAATACATTCAAGTTTTGCCACGTCGTTTCACCTCGTCTGTTCTCCATACTTTATTCATAATACATGATAACAATTTACAAGTATTACACAAGAATCTTGGGCATTACATCACTAGAACTTTGGGAACACTTTTGCGTGCTATTCTTAAAAATAAATTGGATTGATATTTCTATGGACTTTATTTTGGGGATGCCTAGGACTAAGAAGGGGAGGGATTCTATTTTTGTTGTTGTGAATAGATTCTCTAAGATGGCACATTTTATAGCTTGTCATAAAACCGTTGATGCTTCAAACATTGCGGATTTGTTTTTTAGAGAAGTCGTTAGGTTGCATGGCATGCCTAGGACTATTGTTTCTGGTCGCGATGTTAATTTCTTGAGTTACTTTTGGAATACTTTATGGGCTAAACTTGGCACAAAATTGTTGTTTTCTACTACTTGTCATCCTCAAACGGATGGACAAACTAAAGTTGTCACTAGAACTTTGGGAACACTTTTGCGTGCTATTCTTAAAAAGAACTTGGATTGACATTTTGATATGAATCTGGCTAGGCACCGTGTGCAAATGATTGGAAGGTGTGAGGCCCAATAACTAATAATTGGCCCAGCCCATTACCATTTAATTATTTTAAACCCCAACCCAATTGATAAAAGATATGAGATCGCTCTAATCCAGAAAAGAAGCTTTCCCCAGCCTTGCATCCCGTCGTTTCCTCTCTTCTTCTGCTGTCTTCGCGTAGCGTCTCCAGCGGCCAGATTTTTGTGCAGCAGCTTAGCAAATCTTCTTCCTCCAACCTATTAGCTACTTTCCTGTCATGAATCGAAAGTTATCGAGCTCGATCGTTTCGATTTCCAGCAGCTGTGCGTGAGCTTCGATTTGGTTCTAGGTAAGGTTTTTGGCTTCAATTCGTAGTTGTGTTTTGGTGGATTAGTTTGTAGAGTGAAGTATTAACTTTTCCCTAAATTCCAGCTAGATTTCCGGCGTGAACAGTGTTTCCGGCGACATTTCCGGCGAACCATCTTCGCGAGATTACCGTTGTGTTTTAGCCTCGATTCTTGAGGTATTAAGTTCGAAATTTCAGATTCTTCATGGGTTTAGGCGCTGCCGGAATTTGAGTTTTTATCCGAGGCGATTTAAATTGTTTTGTCAGTTAGAATGCAATATATTGATGTATATAGTGAATTTATATTGTAGGTTGTATCATTGGACGAGTTTATCCTATAGTCCTTAAGAATCTGTGGTATTGTAAGTTGAAGTTGAGGTACGCTCAAACCTATATCATTATGACGGTTATATTGGCGTGTACGAATATTCGGTGAATGTTGTTTGCTATGATGTGCATTGAATGTTTATATTGTTGCATTCATGCATAAATTGTATTGGCATAACATATTGAGCCTTGACTCCTTTGACGGCTATTTATGTTGATTCTGTTGAGATATATTGAGTCATCAGAGGGACGAGTGGATTAGGATTAGCCACATTCCCAGATGACAGCTAGGGACGAGCGACTTAGCTACTCGCATTCCCGATGCTACGTGCATGGACGAGCGACGATTTGATGCTGCATTCCTGGCACGGGTGGCCACTGTTACTGTTGATGATGCTATTCGTTTGGACTCCATTTGGTATCCGTTATCCCATTGTTACCATTCATGCATCGCATAGCATTGCATTTACTTGATATTATTACATTTCTTTTATTTACGTCATGATTTTACTGGTTTGTCGTACTGGGGTCCGACCCCTGTTTTCTTTTGATGTTGTGGTTGTTTTTGATGCCATAACAGGTCACTCCAGGGGTTTTGACGCGTCTGGTGGAGCGTCAGCGAGTGGAACCCAGTAGTCAGTCGGTTTGTGTCAGAGTTCCCAAATATTTATATATTATACTGGTTTGATACATTTGCCAGGGAGATGCCCTGTGTAGCTGTATGGTGATGTCTTTATGTGGTTTGGATTTTATTTGTGGTTTGTTGTGTCTAGTCCTGGCCAGTGCGGCTGTAGGATGTTTGTGTGGTTGATTGTGAACTTGATGATATTTTCGAGCGTATATTATTGTTGTTGTGTTTTGAGATTTTTGGGATGTCCTACTTACGGGGAGGTCATGCCGAAATTTCTGTAGGCCCAAATTAACGTTTTAAACTCGTTTTCGCTGTTTACACCATTAAATCACTGTTGTTTGGTAATTAAATATTAACTAAGTGCACGGGCCCTGACAGAAGGAGATTTAGAGAGTGTCGTTGTTTCGTACCTTCAAGATCAATAATGATGAATCAAGCATATCCAAGCAAGTTGTGGAGTTCAACAAATTGTATAATAAAGGAATCCCGAACAACTAAGCATATGAGTGCAAAATGGCCCGAGAGAAGCAGTGCAGCAGCACGCGCTAGCGCAGATGTGCAGAACTGTGCTCACACCAGAAGCAGTGCAGAAGCGCGCGCTAGCGCAGAGCAGAACAGCGCGCGCGCCAGGGCCAGAAGCGGCGCGCCCGCGCGCGCCCGTGCCCCGTGCTGTCCGGGTGCATAACCATGCGCGCGGCTGCGCCAGTTCATGCGCCACCGCGCGCAGTGCCGTGTCAAATTTGCTAGACAAGTTCTTTATGACTTTTTACACTACTTTATGTTGTTTTTCTTGTATTTTATTGTCTATTTAATGCTTGTAAGGATTATGAACGAAGATCATTATTGAAGAATATGAAAATTTCTTGAGTTTATTCTCAACATTCAAGGCATTCCATTGCTTTGTTCAAAACCAAAAAAAAAATCAAACTTATCAAAGATTGCATCTTTGTGGCGTTTGTCGATTGTTTCTCGCACGGATTGTCAAAACAAGTTCTTTGAAGGTTCTTATGAAATTCGATTGTTATCATCGTTGATATTTGTTGCTAAGTTTTAATCACTTAGAGGTGAATATCACAAATCATTACTTGTTTCAAAAGATCGGGACAACATAATCGATCGTTGTTTGTTATTGAGTTAAGGGTGCGATTTCGATAATCGTGTTTGCTTCTCATTCGTACGGGGATTCGCATCATTTGGTATCAGAGCTTTGGCTCATTGAATTCAAGTAAGTTATCGTTGTTGTTGTTATTTTGCAGATCTATCTCAAATTTCATTCTGTTCTCAGATCTGTGGTATCCTTTTGTTTCTATTGTCATATCTACCAAAAACAAAAACAAAAATTCATTCTGCGTCAGATCTGTGTTATAATTTCGTTTCGATTGTCATATCTATCAAAAAACAAAAACAAAAATTCGTTCTGTTTCAGTTTTGTGTTATCCTTTGTTCGATCTGCGTTATTTCTATCATCCTTTGTTATTTGATAATCCAGAATTATCTAAAATATTTTTTTGTGTTATTCTATCGTTCTTGTTTTTGTGCAATCCAAGTGAGACAGTTGCAAGTGTTCACAAGTTGAATCTTGTTAGTTTGATAAAAAAAATATAAAGATTGATCACATCTTTGAAAGAACTATCAAATTCGAGTGAAAAACATTTGAGTGCGAGTGTTATTTCTTTGGAGTGATCGTGAGAATTTGGGTGAGGAACATCTTTTATTTCTACTAACATTTTATTGCAGGTACAAAATCTGAAATTAAAATGGAAAGGGAAGTAGGAGAGAGTTCAAATCATGGGTTGTCTAAGGAGGCGTTATTTGGGCATTTTAGTAGAATGATGAGGGCCGAGTTGGATCAATTATATAAGAGGTTGGATAGGCTTGAGGTTAGTACGAGTGAAAATAAATCTAAGCCTAAAGGGTTGGATAGAATATGGGAGAGGGAGTTTAAGCCTCTACGTGAGAGGTATCATTGTCCACGTGATGAGGTGACCATAATAAAATCGCCAGTTGAGCTTAATTCTCAAATGGAGGGTGATGTTGTGGGTGAGTTAGAATCTCTAATGGAGGATGATGTTGTAGAAGAACCTGAATTTGAGATTGTGGTTGAGATAGTTGTTGATGATAGTATTCCACTAGTTGATGAGTCGAATGATGTTAAATTGTGTACAGTGGAAAGTGAATTATTAGGTGGTGGAGAAATGTCTATTTTGTGCACTATGGACAAGGAGAATAGGCAAGGAGAAATTGTTTTGCATAAATTTGTTGAGGAACAAAATATTTCATGTGTTCAATTGAATCCAAATGTTGTTATTGAGAATCAATTGAAATTCCTTGAATTGAGTGAAAAAGAAATTAAAATGGCCGAAAGAAAGAGAGAACAAATGAGTGAGTTGGCCATAGAAAAGAAAAAAGAGAGAAAAGAAAAGGAAAAAGAACAAGAGGCCAAAGAAAAAGAAAAAGAAAAGAAATATAATTTGAAGGCCCAAAAGAGTAAAAAGAGTGAGGTTGAGAATTATGTATTTTTGCATAAACCATTTCATGTACCTTTGTACAAAGTGGTTTATTGTTATGGTTATGATATAGCCGGTTCAATCCCGAGCATTGCTATTTCTTATTTGCAGGTTCTTGGGGTTGTCATGCCAAGGAGACAAGTGAGTCTTACTAAAGGGAGAACCCAAGGGTTCGAGCCTCGAGAATACAAGTACCATAGCGATGAGGTAAGTTCAGTTGTTCACACAACAACTATGAGGTATGACTTTCTTCCTTACTTTAAAGTTGTGTTGCTTTGTTTTCAAGAATTTGTAGAACGGGTTGCAAGTTTGGTGGTTAGAGGACCGGGTATCAATTTGTCTTTATTCCTTGGTTGTTATGGATGTGAGACTATTGATGAAATGCATGTACTTTTTATGAATTTTGATGTCTCACTATTTACTAAGTTGATGAGGTTTGCTTGCTACAATGGTTTATATACATTAGACTTTGATTTTTGTGATGAGATGAGATATTACATCGATAGTACATGGGACATGTCCTATTTCGTGATTTATATTTGATTATTGATGGTTGTGAAGATTACATGGATAATACATTTAGTGTGTTCTATTTGCATGATTTATGTTGGTTTGATGAGGGCTTTGAGATGTGCAAGGATGAACATGATTATTTCTTTGTTAATTCTATGTATTAGCAATCTTTATTTTAATAATATTTGAAATTATTGTTTTGGAAAAACTTTATCTGTATACCCATGCTAGTTGCATAGATAAAGCCCTTGAATATACAAATAGTAGAAAGAATATGAGATGCTCATATGATGAGTATCATGAAACTCATATTTGGAATACTGTATATTCTAAACAGTTCCTAGTCAATTCAGCCGCCGCTAAGAAGGATATAGGCCGCTCGAGTTAGAGACTAGTATCTGCGATGTGAGTACCATGTTTCATTGGTAGGGGACATTGTGATGTCCGAGCATGCAGATAGGTGCTCCTGGTAGAGTGCACTGAACAACCCTCCATAAAAGGACTTTCCAAGTGGTTCTCACTTATCGAGTGGAAACGTCCTAGTTTACTGTTGTACATATTAGTCCTTATGACCCGGGACAACATTGAGACTCTATGTGCTAGAATTACACTTTGACTTGTTTACCGACTCTCATGGGGTCATCAGGTGGCAAGGTTGGGTGTTCTGTCAAAACACATAGGAGTCGATGCATTGTAGTCGGGGATTCACCGCTTACCTTCGGGTATGGATATCCTATGTTTTCTCATGAGTATGTAGGTTGAAATATCTGATCAGAGTATGGTGGTAATTATGAAAGGGGTTTAATAGATTACACCATCGATGCAACTACGACATGACACATAGTATCGATTCATTGACAACTCTCGATAAACCAATGGTTGTCGAATCGGTCGGGATATATGAGTTGAAGGGACCGTACTGTACGCTAACCATAATTGAATGGTTCTTGCAGGCACTATCATTTGATACCTAGGGAATCATGTAAGCGATACTGCTAGGCGTTTAACATGATTGGTTGGGTAATATCAGACTTGAGTTCTGACGTTCTTATTATCAAGG
Organism: Primulina eburnea; assembly: GCF_022965805.1. Taxonomy (NCBI): domain Eukaryota; kingdom Viridiplantae; phylum Streptophyta; class Magnoliopsida; order Lamiales; family Gesneriaceae; genus Primulina; species Primulina eburnea. The sequence goes on along the minus strand of NC_133108.1, from coordinate 25,310,585 downwards.
AGTTGATAAGTAAGAATGGAGCAATTGGGGTATGCTCATATAAGGACATGTTTAGTCTGAATCACATGGAGATGTGAAACCACGGCTAGTTGTATCAATGAACCACTGAGGGCCACACAAGTACTAGCTTTGTAGATCCCGTTGAGAAGTAAAAATAGTTCAATGTGTTGAACGGCTTATAAAGGAGTTTATAAGCGTAAAGAAAAATTAGAAGTATGACTTCTATAAAGGAGAAAATAGTTCAATGTGTTGAATGACTTATAAATGAGTTTATAAGCATAAAGAAAAATAGAAGTATGACTTCTATGAGAGAAATGTAAATTTTAATTTATGGAAATGTTCCTAAATTAAAAGTTGGCCAAATAAATAATGTAATTGAAAATTGTGATTTTCATAAACATTATTATGGACTAAATTAAATTAATTCAAGTGTTGAATTTATTAAACACTAGTGGACCTAGTAGAGTCCAAATAATTAAATTAATTCAAGTGATGAATTAATTAAATTATATTGAGTCTTGTAGAGCTCAATTTAAATTAATTATTTAACTAGTGGGACTTGGGTAAATTCAAGTAATGTTTAATTAGTCTCAAATATGTATGAGATAATTAAATTTAGTCCATGGTTTCTAATTTGTTAAAAACCATATAATATATGCATGCATGGGAGGTGAAGAGTTGGAGACAACTTTTTGGGTTACCAAGGCTTGGCATGCAAAAGTTGGTCTCTACTTTTTCACAAACCAAGACAACTCATTGACTCTTCCCTCCACACCACCATGGCCGATATTTTCAAGCATTTTTCTCTTCATTTTTGTTCTTCAAGTGTTGAGGAAGAAATGTACTTCTCTTTGAAAAATCCTCATATTTTTCTAGTGCAAACATGAGGGGATCTACCTAGTTGGTGGTGGGCTTAATAGTTGAGCAAGGAGTTCTCAAAGGAAGCTTGAAGATAGTTTCTACCATTGAAGAGCTAAGGTGTTTACACCTTAGTTGGAGCCATACATCAATCCTTGTGATTGATAGGTACATTTCTTAACACACTATGTATGACATGTGTTTGTTTTTGTATTTGCTACACAAAAGAGGGGTGGCCGAAATTCCTTGATGAAAAACTAAAATTTTTATACTTCCGTTGTGCTTCCGGTCACCGTAACCGATCCCGTTTCATGAATGTCATACATGTATTGCATACGGGATAATGACGTGTCAAGTGTATTCATATGTCGTGCATCAGTTATATCGTATTTCTAGTAATTTATGGTCGTACACGTGTATGGATATTATTTTGGTGTTGACTAGGTTTAAGAAGGGGAGAAATCTGATCTTTGTGATAGTTAATGATATCTTATCATTTTGTGTCACTCGTCATTGGGTGTATGTTGAGGTTGTTACATTGACAGTGAAGACAACCATGGAGTCAGGGCTCAAAACATTGAAGGAGCACGTGGGCTATAGCACCTACAAACTTGAGCCTGAAGGTAAGCATGTTGGTCATATAAATTTTGTTATTACTAACTTGCATCGTTTTTGTGTAGGTAGCGAAGATTTGAGGACAAATATTTTTGAAGAAGGGAAGTATGATATGAATCTGGCTAGGCACCGTGTGCAAATGATTGGAAGGAGATTTAGAGAGTGTCGTTGTTTCGGACCTTCAAGATCAATAATGATGAATCAAGCATATCCAAGCAAGTTGTGGAGTTCAACAAATAGTATAATGACGGAATCCCGAACAACTAAGCATATGAGTGCAAAATGGCCCGAGAGAAGCAGTGCAGCAGCACACACTAGCGCAGATGTGCAGAAGCAACAGCACGCACTAGTGCAGATGGGCAGAACTGTGCGCACGCCAGAAGCAGTGCAGAAGCACGTGCTAGCGCAGAGCAGAACAGCGTGCGCACCAGCGCCAGAAGCGGCGCGCCCGCACCAGAAGAAGACGAAGAAGCAGAGCCAGTCTTCTTGAACTTCTTACCACTCGGTCGCAAAGTAGGTTGCTGAGCTGACACCGGAGGTGGAGGAGTATACTGTGGACCTCCCCGCCTAAGTCCAGCCTCGGCTGCCTTAGCTCGTTCAACCGCCTCTGCGTAGCTGGTAGGCAATCCAGAAACAACATATGTATATAAAACAAGATGTAAACCATTTACAAACCTGTTATATTTTGCCCTCGCATTCCCAGCTACGTGAGGTGCATACTTCAACAACGTAGAAAATTTCGAAGCATACTCTGCAACAGTCATCGTTCCCTGCTGCAGATTATTGAATTCATTCTCCTGAGCAGTATAATAAGAAGGAGGGGAATACTGCTCCAAAAACTGGGCCTTGAACACATCCCATGTGACTTCAGTCCCTGCCTCTTTCAATCAAATCTCAGCGGCTTCCCACCAAGATTTAGCTCGGTCCTTCAACTGATACAAAGCAAGTTTCAGTCTCCGAGCCTTGGAATACTCAACAATATTAAACAAGTGCTCGATATCCTTCAGCCAAGCCTCAGCTCTTTCAGCACTCTCAGTGCCAAAGAACTTCGGTGGTTTCAGATCCTGAAATCGAGCCATCACAACATCCATGGACAACCCTTCAAATTGCCCAACAATCCTCTCAGTACTGCTACTCGCAGTTTCATTTGTGTGATCCATCTACAAATCAAAGATGAATATCACAATTTCATATCAATTCATAATTTCATCATCTCATATCATCAATCTCATCAGATACTTACTCAAATCAACTCACATAAGAGCAAGTAATACAAATAAGTCAAACACATACGCACAATTCATTTGTGACTATTCGAGTGTACACAAGACTCAATAGAGCATTCCCAGCTATGCTCTGATACCATACTGTGTGGGGCCCTTAGCTCCTAATCGTTATTACAATGCAATCAGATTAGGATTTAATTAATCACAGCGGAAAACGGGTTTAAAATTTCTTTTACGACGAGCCCAAAACATCACTTCTAGATTTATAATACTAAAAATAGTATTTAATCTCAACTCATAAAACATGCCCACACGAAATCAAAACCAATCATGTACAAACAACTCATATCCTCGGGACATGCCCCGGTATATAGATACATATACATATATACTGGGAACAAGACATACACATAAAACCTCAGCCCAAGCTGTGGCTCCCTCCAGAAGTACCCTCTCAGGTCTCCTGATATTCTGGAGTACCTGCCATTGTCCACACAAAAAGACAACAACAGCCCCCCTTGGGGGTGAGCAAAGCTCCGTATGGAACAACCAATCATATATACCACAGATATCTAAACAATGATATATGGTATGCAATGCATGTATGTCGTAGAGGTATCAGGTCAAATGCCCATCCACTGAGCACATGTCAGAATCAATCGAATCGCTATCAAATCAAATCAATGCTCGAGCTGGCCCACCGGCCGATATGGGAATACACATATGATAGCGTCGACGAAGCGCCATCAATCCCACATCTCATATCCAATCATATGGGGCAACAATTGTCTATGCTTTACGGGTCATATAATACCGGCATAGCGATTTGTGTTCACAAACCCCGGAATCCAATCAAATCATATCAGGGTATCCAAGGATCATAGCTCAACGTGCATGTCATGTATCGATGTATGCATAAAATGATGTGTGTTAACAAAACATTTATTTTGTACATCGATACTCAATCTCAATGTCATGTATGCCACATCAAATCATCAATTAGGCACATAGACGCGTATTCCAATCCAATCCAATCAATCCAATCATATATCATATAATACAGATACCTGTCGTATGTTACCCGGTCGCAACATACCTCAATTCTTCGTTCCAATTGATGTAGCCTGAAGATACTGATATAATACTTGATCTACATCAATAACATACTCATTCCAATCAATAACACGCTCCAAAACCATTAATATGAGTTTCAAATATCATTTGAAACTTCAAATATTCATATCAAATCCAAATCATATCATAATTCAATTCCGACTTCGATTATAAGTTTATTGTCGGATATTCTACTACATATCAGAAATTCAATTTCAAATACATGCTATTCCAGCACTTTGATATTTAAAACTGCTGAAATCAGAGGAAAAATTACCTCAGTCTAAAGCCCTCGACGCGCAGATAACAAATATATAATTTGTTTCGCGTTTAGACGGCGTTTCGAAGTCGATTTGGACGGAAGAAATTCGAATTTCTCGTGTCTCTCGTATTTTCTAAAACGTAAACTGAAGAAAGAAAGAGAAGAAATCTCATTCTTATCATCACCGCTCGCGCTCGGGCGGTAGAATTCTCGCGCCCGAGCGCGAGACATTCTGTCCCTGAGAAATCTTTATGCCGCGCTCGGGCGGTCAAATATTACCGCTCGGGCGCGGGGTGTTCTGCCCGAATAATCATTTCAGATACCCTGGCGCTCGAGCGGTAATTTTCTACCGCTCGGGCGCCGCATGTTCTGTACAATTTGTTGGTTTTGTACTATATTGGCGTCCGGCCCTCTCCAATCGAGCTCTTACAACGTCAATTCATATTCAATATTCATTTTCTCAATTTTATTGTCATGATATACATCAATTACATAATCACATGACAATTTCATTAATTATCGATAATCAACACAGGATTTACGATAATACGATACACGGTCCTTACATTTCTCCCCCTCTTAAAAGATTTCGTCCTCGAAATCTCAAACGTCTCTATATACATAACAATGGTAAACATACATATGTCACCAGTTATAGTACATATCAAAACTAAAATCAGAATAAAGATCAGAATACATAGAATACAATGGAACAGATGGACTAGCATCGAATAAATGCGGATATGAATCTCGCATCTTGCTCTCCAATTCCCATGTCGACTCCTCAACACCATGCCGTGTCCTTTGCACTCGAACTAGCGGAATCGATTTGTTTCTCAATATCTTTTCCTTTCGATCCATAATGCGAACAGGTTGTTCAACATAGGAAAGAGAAGGATCCAGTTCAACCTCATCAGGTGCAAGTACATGTGATGGATCCGGTTCATATTTCCTCAACATAGAAACATGAAACACATCATGAATGGCAGATAGAGCTGGTGGCAATGCCAATCGATACGCAAGATCACCAACTCGATCCAGAATCTCGTATGGAACAACATATCGAGGTGATAACTTACCTCGCATGCCGAATCGAACAGTGCCTCTAAAGGGTGATATTTTCAGAAACACTCTGTCACCTTTCTGGAATTCCAAGGGTCGTCTTCGTTTATTCGCATAACTCGTTTGACGATCCTGAGCAGCTTTCATCCGCTGCCGAATCAACTGAACCTTATCATTTATTTCCTGTATCATTTCAGGTCCAGTCAATTGTCTCTCACCAATCTCATCCCAGAATAACGGTGATCTACATCGTCTCCCGTATAGAGCTTCAAACGGTGCCATACCGATACTCGTCTGAAAGCTATTATTATAAGAAAATTCAACCAATGGTAAGGCATCTTGCCATCCCATTCTGAAGTCCATCACAACAGCACGCAACATATCTTCTAGAGTCTGAATCGTACGCTCAGTTTGGCCATCAGTTTGAGGATGATAAGCAGTACTCATAGCCAAACGCGTACCCATCGATTCCTGAAAACTACCCCAGAATTTAGAAGCAAACCTGGGATCACGATCAGATAAAATTGAGACTGGCACACCATGCAGTCTCACAACATTCTCAATGTATAAACGGGCCATTCTCTTATAGGGATAAGTCCGTTCATACGGAATAAAATGCGCAGATTTCGAAAGCCGATCAATAATCACCAAAATAGCAACACAGCCCTTGGGCGAACGAGGTAAATGAGTCAAAAAATCCATAGTAATATGCTCCCAATTCCATTTCGGGATTTCAAGACTAGGGAGCAATCCTCCAGGTTTCATTCTCTCGGCTTTCACTTGCTGGCAGACAAGACATTTCGAAATAAACTCAGCAATGTCCTTCTTCATATGTTTCCACCAGAATTGAGGTCTCAATGTCAAATACATCTTTCGGCCTCCAGGGTGAATACTGTATTTGCTACAATGTGCTTCTCGAAGAAGGGCAGATCTCAAATCAGAGTCGTCAGGAACTACCAACCGACCATTAAGTCGTAAAGAACCATAAGAAGAAATCTGAAATCCAGACTGATGTCCTGCAGATACAAGTTCTTTCGACTTTTGGACTTGAGCATCGCTTCGTTGAGCCTTTCGTATTTTAGATATCAAATTCGGCTCAATTTGCAACGCTGAGACAGTGATAGAATTCCAATTCGAGTGAAAAGTCCAACCAGAAGTACATATATCCTCATGTACCTTGGCGACACTGACAGAAGCTAAAACAGAATCATAAACTTTACGGCTCAGGGCATCCGCAGTAATATTCACCGATCCAGGGTGATATTGAATCTCACAATCAAAATCCTTCAGGAGATCCATCCACCTGCGTTGCATCATATTCAAATCAGATTGAGAAAAGAGATATTTCAGACTCTTATGGTCTGAATAAATAACAAACTTTTCTCCATACAAGTAATGGCGCTAAATCTTCAAAGCAAATACAATGGCAGCCAATTCGAGATCATGAACAGGATAACGTGTTTCATGAGATTTCAATTGACGAGACGCATAAGCAACCACTTTGCCATGTTGCATCAGAACACAGCCCAAACCTTTACCAGACGCATCTGTACACACCACAAATCCTACGGTACCTGAAGGAATAGTAAGCACAGGTGCTGTGGTCAATCTCGTCTTCAATTCAAGAAAACTAGCTTCAAATTCATCTGACCAAATGAATCGCTGATTCTTCTGTGTCAGTTGAGTAATAGGTTTAGCTATCTTCGAAAATCCTTCAATAAAACGACGATAATATCCAGCTAAACCCATGAAGCTACGGATCTCAGGAACATTCGTAGGTCTTGGCCAATTCAATGCAGCTTCGACCTTCGTAGGATCAACAGATATGCCATGTCTCGAAATGACGTGGCCCAGAAATACCACTTTGTCCATCCAGAACTCTCATTTGGACAATTTGGCATACAAATGACTAGTACGAAGAGTCTGAAGTACCAATCTCAGATGTTTAGCATGCTCCTTTTTCGATTTCGAGTACACAAGAATATGATCAATAAAAACAATAACGAATCGGTCCAGATAATCTCGAAAGACCCGATTCATTAAGTTCATAAAGATAGCAGGAGCATTCGTAAGACCAAAAGGCATAACCAGAAATTCATAGTGGCCATACCTCGTACGAAAAGCAGTTTTGGGTACATCTTCGTCTCGAACACGTACTTGATGATACCCAGAACGAAGTTCAATCTTCGAGTATACAGAAGTACCTTGAAGGTGATCAAACAAATCATCAATACGAGGAAGTGGGTACTTATTTTTCACAGTAGCCCGATTCAGTTGCTTATAGTCGATACACATTCGCATCGTACCATCTTTCTTTCGAACAAATAAAACTGGAGCTCCCCAAGGCGATACACTCGGTCGAATATATCCCTTATCGAGAAGATCCTGTAATTGTTCTTTCAATTCTTTCAATTCCAGAGGTGCCATGCGATAGGGAGCTTTAGATATGGGAGCAGTCCCCGGCACAAGATCAATACTAAACTCAACTTCTCGATGAGGAGGAAAATCAGGAATCTCATCGGGAAATACAGCTGGAAACTCTTTCGCAACAGGAATCTCAGATAAAGAAGACTCCTTCTTCGAAATATCAATAGCGTAGATAAGATAGCCCTCATCTCCGCTAGTCAAAAATCGAGACATTTCCATGGAAGATACCAATGGAATTTTGGCTTGGGAACCCTTGCCATAAAAATTCCACTTGGGTCCATCAATCGGTCGAAATCGAACCACTCCATGCCAACAATCAACAGTAGCTCGATTTGTCGTCAAGATATCCATGCCAACAATACAATCAAAGTCGTGCATAGGGAGGACAATGAAATTCAGAAATACCACATTATCCTCATATATCAATACACAACTATGCACAACTTTCTTAGACAAAATAATCTTCCCTGCTGGCATGGCTATCGACAAAGTATCATACAACGGAGTACACTCAATATCGTGAGATGCAACAAATGCATGAGATATGAATGAATGAGATGCTCCTGTATCAAACAAAACACGTGCAGGATAATCGCAAAGCGTGCAAATACCTGCAATCACGCCACCAGGAGCTTCTCTCGCCTGATCCTCAGTCATGGCGTACACTCTCACTTGAGGAGGAACTTGGGCACTCTGACCACCCGGTCCTCGATATCGTGGGACATTCGACTGCTGAAAAGATGGAACAGGAACAGCAGGTCTCGTCATACCAGGGCCACCTCTAAATCCTGGATGGGGTTGAGCAGAAGTCGTACCCCTTTTCGGACATACTCGAGAGAAATGGCCTTCCTACCCACATTGATAACAAGTACCAAACATACCTCGACACTGCTCGATAGTATGTTTGCCTCCACAATGGCTACATTAGGGTGCAATCACAGGACTTCCTCACTGTGATCCACTCGAACTCAAAGAAGACGAAGAAGCAGAGCCAGTCTTCTTGAACTTCTTACCTCTCGGTCGCAAAGTAGGCTGCTGAGCTGACACCGGAGGTGGAGGAGTATACTGTGGACCTCCCAGCCTAAGTCCAGCCTCGACTGCCTTAGCTCGTTCAACCGCCTCTGCGTAGCTGGTAGGCAATCCAGAAACAACGTATGTATATAAAACAGGATGTAAACCATTTACAAACCTGTTATATTTTGCCCTCGCATTCCCAGCTACATGAGGTGCATACTTCAACAACGTAGAAAATTTCGAAGCATACTCTGCAACAGTCATCGTTCCCTACCGCAGATTATTGAATTCATTCTCCTGAGCAGTATAATAAGAAGGAGGGGAATACTGCTCCAAAAACTGGGCCTTGAAGACATCCCATGTGACTTCAGTCCCTGCCTCTTTCAATCCAATCTCAGCGGCTTCCCACCAAGATTTAGCTCGGTCCTTCAACTGATACAAAGCAAGTTTCAGTCTCCGAGCCTTGGAATACTCAACAATATTAAACAAGTGCTCGATATCCTTCAGCCAAGCCTCAGCTCTTTCAGCACTCTCAGTGCCAAAGAACTTCTGTGGTTTCAGATCCTGAAATTGAGCCATCACAACATCCATGGACAACCCTTCAAATTGCCCAACAATCCTCTCGGTACTGCTACTCGCAGTTTCATTTGTGTGATCCATCTACAAATCAAAGATGAATATCACAATTTCATATCAATTCATAATTTCATCATCTCATATCATCAATCTCATCAGATACTTACTCAAATCAACTCACATAAGAGCAAGTAATACAAATAAGTCAAACACATACGCACAATTCATTTGTGCATATTCGAGTGTACACAAGACTCAATAGAGCATTCCCAGCTATGCTTTGATACCATACTCTGTGGGGCCCTTAGCTCCTAATCGTTATTTCAATGCAATCAGATTAGGATTTAATTAATCACAGCGGAAAACGGGTTTAAAATTTCTTTTACGACGAGCCCAAAACATCTCTTCTAGATTTATAATACTAAAAATAGTATTTAATCTCAACTCATAAAACATGCCCACACGAAATCAAAACCAATCATGTACAAACAACTCATATCCTCGGGACATGCCCCGGTATATAGATACATATACATATATACTGGGAACAAGACATACACATAAAACCTCAGCCCAAGTTGTGGCTCCCTCCAGAAGTACCCTCTCTGGTCTCCTGATATCCTGGAGTACCTGCCATTGTCCACACACAAAGACAACAACAGCCCCCCTTGGGGGTGAGCAAAGCTCCGTATGGAACAACCAATCATATATACCACAGATATCTAAACAATGATATATGGTATGCAATGCATGTATGTCGTGGAGGTATCAGGTCAAATGCCCATCCACTGAGCACATGTCAGAATCAATCAAATCGCTATCAAATCAAATCAATGCTCGAGCTGGCCCACTGGCCGATATGGGAATACACATATGATAGCGTCGACGAAGCGCCATCAATCCCACATCTCATATCCAATCATATGGGGCAACAATTGTCTATGCTTTACGGGTCATATAATACCGGCATAGCGATTTGTGTTCACAAACCCCGGAATCCAATCAAATCATATCAAGGTATCCAAGGATCATAGCTCAACGTGCATGTCATGTATCGATGTATGCATAAAATTATGTGTGTTAACAAAACATTTATTTTGTACATCGATACTCAATCTCAATGTCATGTATGCCACATCAAATCATCAATTAGGCACATAGACACGTATTCCAATCCAATCCAATCAATCCAATCATATATCATATAATACAGATACCTGTCGTATGTTACCCGGTGGCAACATACCTCAATTCTTCGTTCCAATTGATGTAGCCTGAAGATACTGATATAATACTTGATCTATATCAATAACATACTCATTCCAATCAATAACACGCTCCAAAACCATTAATATGAGTTTCAAATATCATTTGAAACTTCAAATATTCTTATCAAATCCAAATCATATCATTATTCAATTCCGACTTCGAATATAAGTTTATTGTCGGATATTCTACTACATATCAGAAATTCAATTTCAAATACATGCTATTCCAGCACTTTGATATTTAAAACTGCTAAATCCGAAGAAAAATTACCTCAGTCTAAAGCCCTCGACGCGCAGATAACAAATATATAATTTGTTACGCATTTAGACGGCGTTTCGAAGTCGATTTGGACGGAAGAAATTCGAATTTCTCGTGTCTCTCGTATTTTCTAAAACGTAAACTGAAGAAAGAAAGAGAAGAAATCTCATTCTTATCATCACCGCTCTCGCGCTCGGGCGGTAGAATTCTCGCGCCCGAGCGCGAGACCTTCTGTCCCCGAGAAATCTTTATGACGCGCTCGAGCGGTCAAATATTACCGCTCGGGCGCGGGGTGTTCTGCCCGAATACTCATTTCAGATACCCTGGCGCTCGAGCGGTAATTTTCTACCGCTCGAGCGCCGCATGTTCTGTACAATTTGTTGGTTTTGTACTATATTGGCGTCCGGCCCTCTCCAATCGGGCTCTTACAACGTCAATTCATATTCAATATTCATTTTCTCAATTTCATTGTCATGATATACATCAATTACATAATCACATGACAATTTCATTAATTATCGATAATCAACACAGGATTTACGATAATACGATACACGGTCCTTACATTATAGCTTGTCATAAAACCGATGATGCTTCAAATATTGCGGATTTGTTCTTTAGAGAAGTCGTTAGGTTGCGTGGCATGCCTAGGACTATTGTTTCTGTTCGCGATGTTAAATTCTCGAGTTACTTTTGGAAGACTTTATGGGCTAAACTTGGAACAAAATTTTTGTTTTCTACTACTTGTCATCCTCAAACGGATGGACAAACTGAAGTTGTCAATAGAACTTGGTGAACACTTTTGCGTGCTATTCTGAAAAAGAACTTGGATTGACGTTTCTATGGACTTTATTTTTGGGTTGCCTAGGACTAAGAAGGGGAGGGATTCTATTTTTGTTGTTGTGGATAGATTCTCTAAGATGGCACATTTTATAGCTTGTCATAAAATCGATGATGCTTCAAACATTGCGGATTTGTTTTTTAGAGAAGTCGTTAGGTTGCATGTCATGCATAGGACTATTGTTTCTGGTCCCGACTGTAAATTCTTGAGTTACTTTTGGAATACTTTATAGGCTAAACTTGGCACAAAATTGTTGTTTTCTACTACTTGTCATCCTCAAACGGATGGACAAACTGAAGTTGTCAATAGAACTTTGGGAACACTTTTGCGTGCTATTCTTAAAAAGAACTTGGATTGACATTTCTATGGACTTTATTTATGGGTTGCCTAGGAATAAGAAGGGGATTGATTCTATTTTCGTTGTTGTGGATTGATTCTCTAAGATGGCACATTTTATAGCTTGTCATAAAACCGATGATGCTTCAAACATTGCGGATTTGTTCTTTAAAGAAGTCGTTAGGTTGCATGGCATGACTAGGACTATTGCTTCTGATCGCGATCTTAAATTCTCGAGTTACTTTTGGAATACTTTATGGGCTAAACTTGGCACAAAATTGTTGTTTTCTACTTATCATCCTCAAACTGATGGACAAACTGAAGTTGTTAATAGAACGTTGGAAACACTTTTGCGTGCTATTCTTAAAAAGAACTTGGATTGACATTTCTAGGGACTTTATTTTGGGGTTGCCTAGGACTAAGAAGGGGAGGGATTCTATTTTTGTTGTTGTGGATAGATTCTCTAAGATGGAACATTTTATAGCTTGTCATAAAACCGATTATGCTTCAAACATGGCGAATTTGTTCTTTAGAGAAGTCGTTAGGTTGCATGGCATGCCTAGGACTATTGTTTCTGTTCGCGATGTTAAATTCTCGAGTTACTTTTGGAAGACTTTATGGGCTAAAGTTGGCACAAAATTGTTGTTTTCTACTACTTGTCATCCTCAAACGGATGGACAAACTGAAGTTGTCAATAGAACTTTGGGAACAATTTTGCGTGCTATTCTTAAAAGGAACTTCGATTGACATTTCTATGGACTTTATATTGTGGTTTCCTAGGACTAAGAATGGTAGGGATTCTATTTTTAATGTTGTGGATAGATTCTATAAGATGGCACATTTTATAGCTTGTCATAAAACCGATTATGCTTCAAACATGGCGGGTTTGTTCTTTAGAAAAGTCGCTAGGTTGCATGGCATGCCTAGGACTATTGTTTCTGGTCGCGATGTTAAATTCTTGAGTTACTTTTGGAATACTTTATGGGCTAAACTTGGCCCAAAATTTTTGTTTTCTACTACTTGTCATTCTCAAACGGATGGACAAACTGAAGTTGTCACTAGAACTTTGGGAACACTTTTGCGTGCTATTCTTAAAAAGAACTTGGATTGACATTTCTATGGACTTTATTTTGGAGTTGCCTAGGACTAAGAAGGGGAGGGATTCTATTTTTGTTGTTGTGGATAGATTGTCTAAAATGGCACATTTTATAGCTTGTCATAAAACCGATGAAGCTTCAAACATTGCGGATTTGTTCTTTAGAGAAGTCGTTAGGTTGCATGACATGCCTAGGACTATTGTTTCTGGTCGCAATGTTAAATTCTTGAGTTACTTTTGGAAGACTTTATGGGATTAACTTGGTACAAAATTGTTGTATTCTACTACTTGTCATCCTCAAACGGATGGACAAACTGAAGTTGTCAATAGAACTTTGGGAACACTTTTGCGTGCTATTCTTAAAAAGAACTTGGATTGACATTTCTATGGACTTTATTTTGGGGATGCCTAGGACTAAGAAGGGGAGGGATTCTATTTTTGTTGTTGTGGATAGATTCTCTAAGATGGCACATTTTATAGATTGTCATAAAATCGATGATGCTTCAAACATTGCGGATTTGTTCTTTTGAGAAGTCGTTAGATGTAATGCCCGGGAATTTAATTATCGTAATCTGAAATGCTATGGATATGATTACTGTAATCAGAGATTAATCCGGAATGATTTATTTAATTAATCGAGATGATTATAGACGGAACGGATCGGACCGGGAGAGTCGCGAAAAGAATTAAAATTATGTGTGCAAGAAAGGTCCCGCGCACATGCGCAGCATGTATTGGCGCACATGCGTGGAGATGGCAGAAGAAGCGGCGCATATGCGCGAAGATAATGGCGCATATGCGCGGAAGGGACAGAATGGTTGGTGCATATGCGCGGAAAGATTGGCGCATATGCGCGAGAAGGAAATTGCTAGTTCGAAGGAACTGGCGCATATGCGCGACTTTAAGCGCATATGCGCGAAACGTGCAAGACATGCACCTTGCCACTTGTCTTGCGTGCATGAAAGGTATATATATATGCATGTAAAAACTCGAATTCTCCTCAGAATTTGCAAAGGGGAATCGAGGAAAGCTTCCGGGGAAAACTTGGTTCTTAGTTTTAGAAATTGATTTACGAGCAAACCGTCTATCTGAATTGAAATCCAACTTTGGTACTGTGTTCCTATCAACGCAGGCTACGACTGGACGTAAGTTTTATTACGTTTAGACAAGATTTGATTTTATGATGTTGTCAGAACTGAATAGAATTCAGATATGATGTTTCTGTTGTAGTAAACATTGTATAATCGAAGACAGATTGAAGAATAGAGGGGTTATACAATTGTTATGAATTTTAGAAGATATTGACTGAGAATTCACACTAAATTCTAGTATTCTTGGTTGAAGAATAAATAGATGATTATTCTTATGGGTCTGGATAGATTATTCAGTAGTTATATGAAGTCAGATCGAAGAAATAACACCGTATGTCTGTGTTATGCATTTCAGCATTTTTGACAGTTGTCTGTGATAGATATTGATATGCTGGGACTAGAAGAATGATATTATGGTATTGATATTACCGTTGAGACATCAGTTGATTCAGATTGATTAGTGTCAGTATTGGTTTCTGTTATCGTGTGATATTGTTGATATGAATCAGATTGTAGTTTATAAAGATATTGATCAGAACAGATTGTAAATCGGGCTACACATTGATACAGTGTATCTGTTATTGTCATTTCAGATCAGATATGGACAAATTCGACTTCGAGACGTCGTCTTCATCAGATCAGGAAGACAAAGGTATAATTCATGTGATATTCGGGAAGAACAACTCAATTGAGATCGCGTTGAGTTGCCCACTAAATCACATACTATACTCTTGTTATGTTTTATATGATTATGCTATGATTATAAATTGTTATTCATGCATTAAGATAGGACAGTCTGGAGATCAGACAGACTCTAGACGTTCGGCGATATCTCAGCTTTGGGGAAGATCACCGCCCCTTTTGTAGATGCGGATACAGATCAGGCCGAAGTCTAGGAATAAGACGTACAACACCTCGATTGGTAGGGTAGGTGATAGCCAGTGACGTCTTATTCACCCCGGGATCCCTAGAGTTACAGATCGAGTCGAGTCTAGACATGGTTTGATTAGGACTGCATGCTTATATAGATGTGGCTCCTAGATCATGGGACCCATCGTTATTGCTTCCAGTTGTGCTAGCATGTTTTTATGATTTAGATTGGTTATATGCATGTTTAGCTGATTTGAAGTGCATGCTTGTTGTGATTAGATTTCATAGCTTAAGAAATCTAATGTTTTGATTTTATTCATGACAGCATGTTTCATGAACTATTTTATGTATATACATGTTTACCATGTTTTATACTGAGATTTATTTCTCACGGGAGTTATCCGGATGTTGTCTTGTTTTGTATGTGTGCATGACAACAGGAGGGGCTGGTTCGGGGTCAAGATGATGATGAGAGAAGACGAGTTTAGCGTGGTGATTCCGGACTTACAGTAGACTTGGTTGTATTACTGGACTTTAGTAGTTGAACCTTAAATTAGCTTGTTGTACTTTTAATACTGAAATGTAGTTTATACAGACATGTATAGTATTTAGATTCCTTTACCTTCCGCAGTTATATTTTAAAACGAAAAATTTTTAGACCTTGTTTATCAGAACAGATTATTAAATCCCAATAAGAACATGATTAGCGTCCGGGTCCCCACAACAGGTGGTATCAGAGCCAAGACCCTTTAGAGATAGATCTTTAGATTGAGATAGTCAGAACTGATAGATTTTTTAGATTGACTTAGATTGAGATAGAAGAGAATGAGCGGGGTAGATGAATTTTCTTTCCTTGCATGTGTGTGCTAGCATGAGATTGATTTTAATGTTGACTGACATTGTGTGCTAGCATGAGACTATGTGTTACTGCTTAAAGATACATGTTTACCTGATTATATGATTTGAATTGGTATTATGTATTCTTGAATATGAATCAGATCGGATTCATGATCAGCAGTAAGATGATCATGATCAGAAAAGATTGGCACAACATTGTATTATTGGATTACTAATGTTTGTGGTAATCAGATGTACCTCCCCGAAGGATTTTGGAAACAGGCAGTACTTCGTATAATCAGATGGATATATCAGAACCGCAGATAGATGTGTCAGCGACTCCGATGGAAACCAAGTTGGCAGAGTTTCAGTTATTACAGCCACCGATTCTGAGTGGTATCGAGGAATCTGCAGAATGTCAGAACTGGTTTGATGATATGGAGATACTGTTAGGGTTACTTGATTGTACAGATGCGCAGAGGGTTAAATTGGTAAGTTATCAGTTACGAGAGACTGCCAGAAATTGGTGGATTACGATCAAAGGTATATTAGAACTACGTGGTACGGTGATCACGTGGGAAGTCTTTACAACTGAATTCTATCAACGATTTTTCTCAGTGTCTTATAGAGAGGACAAAAGAGCGGAATTTGAGAATTTGAGACAAGGTCAAATGAATGTTGAAGACTATATTGCCAAATTCTCTACGCTACTGCATTTTGCTCCTCAGTTGGCTGGGAATGATGAAGCTGTAGTGAATCAGTTCGTCAGAGGATTGAATTCAGAGATAGTAGCATTGATGAATATACAGCAACCTTATCATTTTGCTGATGTCTTAAGTAAAGCGAAGAGAGCGGAGGCCAGTCTGACTAGACAATTGACAAGGTTGTGTGTGAAGCAACCGCAGACACAACAATCCCCTCTCCGATTGGATCGTGGCAGTACAAGTGGAAAGCAAGAGTTATTGAAAGCTCGGAAGCAACCGTTCAAGAGATTCGGAAGTGGTTCCTCTAGCTCTAGTGGATCCAGTTCGCATTATACGGGCGTGTATTGCAGGAATTGTGGAGGGAGACACTCCACGGAGCAATGCCAAGGAGTGCTTGGTAGATGCAATATATGTAGACAGCATGGGCATTTTGCTAGAGTGTGTCCTCAGAAGGGTTCCCAAAGATTTCAGGGCGCAGGACCATCTGGTGGCAATGTATAAGAAACATACCCAGAAATTATAACAGGTACTATTTTATGATTTTATTGCATACTCACTGATATGTACAAGGGCATTTTTATGAGTATCTGTGATTGGATAGCATGAAGATATGTTGTATCTGTTGGGTCTGTGTATACTGTAGTATTGATTCCTTGGCTGTTGAGGAATATGTTGATATCAGAAATTTCTGTGACATATTATATACTACAGTTAGATGAGGATGGGACTGGATTAGATTATGATGTACTTGTAATTGTCTGATTTGGATTGCATTATTGACATGTATATGCTAAACAAGTACAGAAATATCGTAGAATGTGTTCCAGAAATGGTAAGATTTAGACCCGATCTAGTTGATAAATGAGGATTTTAGATCCAGAATCCCTTAGAAAATTGTGTTGTTTAGGGCTCGATTATTACAGAAAGGAACATATGGCATCCTTATGTATCTAGTAGATCCACTGAAATCGAGCCTAACAATTACAAATTTGATAGTAATGTACGAGTAGATTGCTAATCGTTAGATAAGATGTCAGATTTGTTTTGTATCAGAAAGATAGATTTTAGAATTGAATCGATACCAAGTACTGTGTTTAGTTAGAATTCAGTACAGAATGAAGTGAAAGAATTGACAGATTAAAGTAGGGGTTGAAGAATACAGTTGATTGAGTATTTGTTCGTCGATATTTCAGATTCTGTTTCTAGATTGATAGAGTCTGTATTCAGAAATATTCTGAAGATTTAGGCTTGTTATATCTATGATCTGAGGATATATGCACAATATCTGACTGACTAATTAAATATTTGAAGCTTTTGTTGATTATTCAGAAAACGGTGTTCTTGTATACAGAGATGGGTCAGGTAGGAATCCGGTATACAGTTATTGATACAGGTTTTTATTCAGACTATGCAGTATCAGAAATATCAAAATTAGCAGAATTTCAAAGATGTCAGAACTTTATTAGCTGGTTTGGGCAGATTATCTTCTTCTGATTATCTTATTCTCGTATTGCTGTATATCTGCTGAGTATTGTTATTGTTCTAAATCAGTATTTGAGACATTTTATATTGGTTGGGAGTATATTCTATTTGCAGATGAGATATAGCAGTTGATCTGGGCAGTATGAAGATTGATCAGCCAGCCAGAATTTATTATGTTATGAGTTTCTTAAACTCACTAGATCTGTATAAGTTCTTTCTATTCAGAATTCGATGTGATATTACAGTTTATTGTAAACAGTTGAAATCAGAGCAGAGTATCGTTTATAGTAACAGATATGTGACTTTGTGTTTGTATCAGACAGACTACTTCTATTGTGTGATGTCAGAATGTTTCAGAATTATTTATAGCTTTTGATATGGGTAGTCAGAGCCGAATGCCAGGTAGGTATTTCTTCATTATTTTATATTATTAACTGATTGTTTATACCGGATAGTTCGAATCTGAAGTCACAAGTAGTGTCAGAAATGCACCGCAGGGGATTCAGTTTTCATTCAGATATTTCAGAATGTATGATATTCGAACAAATAGTGTTGGTATAGACAGATTTGATCAGTTATAACAGAATTTGTACCGAAATGTTGGCAGAAATTGTACCGATGTGTCCGAATCGCTAACAGTAGAAGTTAGAAAGATAGAACTCAGAAGATTATTACCGACTTAGTATAATCCTGAATAGAAATGGAAGTACATTTCTAGGACTGATGTAATGAAATTACCGCCATTTTCTTCAGATTGGGATATGGTATGATCGTGATTGATAGATTGTTCAATCTATATCTAGTAGTTTGTAAAGATGATGTACAAACAGAACTAGGTGACAGAGATCCCTGTCAAAGAAATAGTCAGATTGACTAGAATGATGATTTCGAGTAGAGTATATCAGACTATGATTACGATTAAGTGTGTACTTGTGGTAGATTATATCATAAGCTCTCTCTGGCAGATTGTTCACAAATTGACAGGTAGTCGGAGTGTCTTGTTCAGATATTGAAAGATATTGGTCGAACTCTAGTGCTGAATGTTAGCACTAGTTATCAAGATAATTCAGAATGGATAGATGTAGGAAACCAATGTCGGATGATGACGATTGGTATTTGAAACCGAAGATGGAATAGGTCCTTGATTGGGATAAACAGATGGGATAGCAACTACAGGTGGTATTGCTTTGTTATGGATTGCAATTAGTATATACGGATGTTGTATAGCCAATGATATCCGACTGAGATACTTGATGAATTCTGATTCCAGACTACAATCAGAGATTGATTCGGCTAGAATGAGTTAAAGAAAGATACCTCAAAATGTTGTTATTGAGATGAGTTTGGATGTTAAACTCTGTTATATATTTCTTCTGATAAATGTGGTTTGATGATTGATGAGTTCGAGGACGAACTCAGATTTAAGAGGGGGAGAAATGTAATGCCCGGGAATTTAATTATCGTAATCTGAAATGCTTTGGATATGATTACTGTAATCAGAGAATAATCCGGAATGATTTATTTAATTAATCGAGATGATTATAGACGGAACGGATCGGACCGGGAGAGTCGCGAAAAGAATTAAAATTATGTGTGCAAGAAAGGTCCAGTGCGCATGTATTGGCGCACATGCGCGGAGATGGCAGAAGCAGCGGCGCATATGCGCGAAGATAATGGCGCATATGCGCGGAAGGGACAGAATGGTTGGTGCATATGCGCGGAAAGATTGGCGCATATGCGCGAGAAGGAAATTGCTAGTTCGAAGGAACTGGCGCATATGCGCGACTTTGTGCGCGCATATGCGCGAAACATGCAAGACATGCACCTTGCCACTTGTCTTGCGTGCATGAAAGGTATATATATATATGCATGTAAAAACTCGAATTCTCCTCAAAATTTGCAAAGGGGAATCGAGGAAAGCTTCCGGGGAAAACTTGGTTCTTAGTTTTAGAAATTGATTTACGAGCAAACCGTCTATCTGAATTTAAATCCGACTTCGGTACTGTGTTCCTATCAACGCAGGCTACGACTGGACGTAAGTTTTATTACGTTTAGACAAGATTTGATTTTATGATGTTGTCAGAACTGAATAGAATTCAGATATGATGTTTCTGTTGTAGTAAACATTGTATAATCGAAGACAGATTGAAGAATAGAGGGGTTATACAATTGTTATGAATTTTAGAAGATATTGACTGAGAATTCACACTAAATTCTAGTATTCTTGGTTGAAGAATAAATAGATGATTATTCTTATGGGTCTGGATAGATTATTCAGTAGTTATATGAAGTCAGATCGAAGAAATAACACCGTATGTCTGTGTTATGCATTTCAGCATTTTTGACAGTTGTCTGTGATAGATATCGATATGCTGGGACTAGAAGAATGATATTATGGTATTGATATTACCGTTGAGACATCAGTTGATTCATATTGATTAGTGTCAGTATTGGTTTCTGTTATCGTGTGATATTGTTGATATGAATCAGATTGTAGTTTATAAAGATATTGATCAGAACAGATTGTAAATCGGGTTACACATTGATACAGTGTATCTGTTATTGTCATTTCAGATCAGATATGGACAAATTCGACTTCGAGACGTCGTCTTCATCAGATCAGGAAGACAAAGGTATAATTCATGTGATATTCGGGAAGAACAACTCAATTGAGATCGCGTTGAGTTGCCCACTAAATCACATACTATACTCTTGTTATGTTTTATTTGATTATGCTATGATTATAAATTGTTATTTGTGGGGACCCGGACGCTAATCATGTTCTTAATCATCATTGGGGACTAATTAATCAATTATAAAACAGGGTCTAAATTTTTTTTTTTTAAATACAAAGCGGAAACGTAATATAATTTACTCAAATTACATATTAAACATGAACATACATCTGAGTATAAAAGTACAATTCCTGTACAACATACATTTATTCAACTAGGGTTTAACAACTAATATCAAGTGTCTAACCCTATCTCTAAACCAAGTCCGGAATCACCACGCTAAACTCGTCTTCTCTCATCCTCTTCTTGACCCTGATCCAGCCCCACCTGTTGTCATGCACACATACAAAACAAGACAACAGCCGGATAACTCCGGTGAGATATAATTATCCCAGTATAAACAATGTAAACATGCAGTCATATAAAAGCATATACGAAAGCATATATAAGAAGTATTCATAACATGTCTCAAATCAGAAACATAAATTCATATCAAACATTCAATAATCATGCATGGCATAAACAATGTAAATCAACATGTCATATCAGACTCAACTCAACCGACACGTCGTCTCAGACTCGACTCAACTCTATCCTAGGGATCCCGATGTCTGGATATAGGTATTATATCGAATCTCAGTCGATAGGAATGAATCAATCCCTAAACGGCATCGATATAATTCATATATCAGTGTCTGGGCAAATCAGCCGCAGAATTGACGACTCAGTCAATAACCCAACGAATCAGCCGGTAATTAGGCGAATCAGCCAATAATCAGACAACTCAGCCTGTAATTAAGCGAATCAGCTTAAGTTTGGACGAATCAGTCCATCACCAGACGAATCAGCCGGTGAATAGGCGAATCAGCCTATAATGGACGAATCAGACAATAACCCGACGAATCAGCCGGTGACTAGGCGAATCAGCCTATGACTCAACGACTCAGTAATCAATACATACAGTCAGTATCTAAGCAAATCAATCAATGACTAGCAATTCAGCAGTCATTACATGCAGTGTCTATAAATCAATAGACAACAAATATCAATCTCATCAATTACAAGAATCAATGTAATAAACTAAGTATGTGATTTAGGGAGACTCGAGTCAAACCTTACTCGAGTTGTGCAATCCCAACTCAACATTAATTTATACCTTTTACTCTGATACTCTGACTCTGTCGAAGTCTCGAACCCTGTCAATTACTCAATCTGACAATAGCCATATCGAGGGTACGGTATCAATACACCACTCAATTAATACTGGATACAAACAGAATTCAATCAAATTCTGTTTCAACAACATAACATCATAATCTCAATATATCCAGCCCTATCATATCAGTCAGATATCAATTCTAATATCTCATAATCGATAATCACTCAATCTATGCTGTCTAACATGTCAAGAGCAACATATATGACGTGTATTCAATTCTAACAACATCATAATTTCAAAACATGTCAAAACGTAGTAAAACTTACGTCCAGTTGTAGCCTACGTCGCTAGGAACTCGATACCGAAGTCGGATTCAAAATCGGACGGGCGGATTTTTCAGAAAAGGCGTAAGGATTTTCTTCTTCAATCCCTCGACCCTTTTCTCAATTCTCATGACTGAATTTCGTTTGTATATATATATATATATATATATATATATACCCACACACATGCAAACTGACGTGTGGCTCTTTCTTCATGCAACACGTCTCGCGCTCGAGCGATAAGAAAGTACCGCTCGGGCGCGAGTTCGGCGCTCGGGCGGTGACAATCTGCCGCCCGGGCGCGAGGCTCTCTGTCCGGATGCTCCTCCATTGGCGCTCGAGCGGTACTATTCTACCGCTCGGGCGCCACCTCTTCTGCCCGAGACTCTTCTTTGTTGAACATTGGCGCTCGGGCGGTCTCTTTCTACCGCTCGGGCGCCACCAGTTCTGCCCAAACATTACATAACTCATATGCTTTAACCAATTTGGTTCCGGAGTGGTCTAACTATACTCATATTCGTTCATCATCAATAAATCATCTCATATTACGTTAATCATCTCAGATTATGTTAATCAAATTCTTGGGCATTACATTATTCATGCATTAAGATAGGACAGTCTGGAGATCAGGCAGACTCTAGACGTTCGGCGATATCTCAGCTTTGGGGAAGATCACCGCCCCTTTTGTAGATGCGGATACAGATCAGGCCGAAGTCTAGGAATAAGACGTACAGCACCTCGATTGGTAGGGTAGGTGACAGCCAGTGACGTCTTATTCACCCCGGGATCCCTAGAGTTACAGATCGAGTCGAGTCTAGACATGGTTTGATTAGGACTGCATGCTTATATAGATGTGGCTCCTAGATCATGGGACCCATCGTTATTGCTTCCAGTTGTGCTAGCATGTTTTTATGATTTAGATTGGTTATATGCATGTTTAGCTGATTTGAAGTGCATGCTTGTTGTGATTAGATTTCATAGCTTATGAAATCTAATGTTTTGATTTTATTCATGACAGCATGTTTCATGAACTATTTTATGTATATACATGTTTACCATGTTTTATACTGGGATTTATTTCTCACCGGAGTTATTCGGCTGTTGTCTTGTTTTGTATGTGTGCATGACAACAGGAGGGGCTGGTTCGGGGTCAAGATGATGATGAGAGAAGACGAGTTTAGCGTGGTGATTCCGGACTTACAGTAGACTTGGTTGAATTACTGGACTTTAGTAGTTGAACCTTAAATTAGCTTGTTGTACTTTCAATACTGAAATGTAGTTTATACAGACATGTATAGTATTTAGATTCCTTTACCTTCCGCAGTTATATTTTAAAACGAAAAATTTTTAGACCCTGTTTATCAGAACAGATTACTAAATCCCAATAAGAACATGATTAGCGTCCGGGTCCCCACAGTTAGGTTGCATAGCATGCCTAGGACTATTGATTCTAGTCGCGATGTTAAATTTTTGAGTTACTTTTGGAATACTTTATGGGCTAAATTGGCACAAAATTGTTGTTTTCTACTACTTGTCATCCTCAAACTGATGGACAAACTGAAGTTGTCAATAGAACGTTGGGAAAACTTTTGCGTGCTATTCTTAAACAGAACTTGGATTGACATTTCTAGGGACTTTATTTTTGGGTTGCCTAGGACTAAAAATGGGAGGGATTCTATTTTTGTTGTTGTGGATAGATTCTCTAAGATGGCACATTTTATAGCTTGTCATAAAACCGATGATGCTTCAAACATGGCGGATTTGTTCTTTAGAGAAGTCGTTAGGTTTCATGGCATGCATCGGACTATTGTTTCTGGTCCCGACTGTAAATTCTTGAGTTACTTTTGAAATACTTAATGGGCTAAACTTGGCACAAAATTGTTGTTTTCTACTACTTGTCATCCTCAAACAGATGGACAAACTGAAGTTGTCACTAGAACTTTGAGAACACTTTTGCGTGTTGTTCTTAAAAAGAACTTGGATTGTGTGGGGACCCGGGCTCTAACTCAATTCTTTTGGGATTTAATTGGATCTTTGTTCGAAAATGTGGGTCAAAATTTTGCTTTTAACATTAATTTAAATGTATAACTAAAACATATCATGTCTTGATATTAAATAAACAACATAATATACATACATGTCTGTTTGGTAAAATCATACACTAGTGTTCAAATCCCAACTACAACATAAGTAGTACAAGTCAAAAGGAAAATACTAGAAATCTGCAACGCCCGTGATCTCCACGCTATCGTCAATCTCTCATCTAGCTCGAGACCCAGATCCTGCCCCACCTGTTGCCATACACACATACAGACACGACAACAGCCGGATAACTCCGGTGAGAACATATCCCAGTATAAAACATGGATGCATGCAATGTAATAATCATGTACAAAAGCATAGCATATTTATCAAGTAACATGTATGTAAATCTAAACATGTAGAAGAATACAAATCTGTATTCAACATTTAAATCTTGACTCGACTCGTTTCTAATCTAGGGATCCCGTATGAATAAGACGGTCTGTCACCTACCCAACCACTCGGGGCAACGGTACGTCTTATTCCTAGACTTCGGTCAACTCTGTATCGAGGGTCTGCACATATAGCAAATCTGCTCCTATGCGTCGATACACCGAAACGTCTAGTTTTGGCAAGTCTGCCAATATCTCCTATCTCAGGACTCGAATATAAATCTATAAACAAGGCATTACATAATCAAATGTAATAACAATCTAGTATGTGATTTAGGGAAACTCGTATCAAATCTGAATCGAGTTGTGCAATCCCAAGACCACATGAATTATACCTTTCTTGTCGCATTGTCTGTCAAGATCTCGAATCAAATGTCAAACCTGTCACTTTAAATCTGAAATGGCAATATACAAATGTTCTATATCAAAACACCACTCAAGCAAGTCTTGGAATAATCAATAATCAGTCTCGGTACAAATTGACGGCATAACAGCGTAATCTCGCAATACCGATCAACTCCAACAATAATACACAATCATAATTCATTCCTAATCTCATCAACACATCCATATATATTCTGAAATCTGCATATACTCGATCCATGTATGCTGGAAAATCGAACCCATATCATATGACATCCATAATTCGATTCGGTAGTGAATATATCAAGCTCATACTATCAAGAACACATATCTTCAACAAAATCATAAATTCTCCAACACATATGTTTCGAACCATGCTGAAAATGTATAATACTTACATCCTTTCGTTGCCAATGCTGCAAGGATCAATAATCCGGACTCGGAATTAAAATCAAATGGCTAAATCATGCACAAGCTCAATTTAAAGCCATGAAGAACTTGAGGAATTTAGAGGGGAGTTGTAATGCCCGAGATTTAATCATTATAATCAGACGTTGATTAATTGACATGATTGAGATTATAAGAACTCAAATGAACCGATATGACAAGGCCGGGCGTCGTTGCACTTGTTAGCCAAGTATTTGGGCAGAAACTTCGGCGCTCGAGCGGTAGAAAAGCACCGCCCGAGCGCCAAGGTATCACAAGTTATTGCTCGGACAAAAGGTTCGGCGCCCGGGCGGTATATTTTGACCGCCCGAGCGCCAAGGGTGCGACTTGAAATTTCCGGACAGTATGTTCGGCGCCCGAGCGGTACATTTCGACCGCTCGAGCGCCACCTAAGAATCATGAAATGTGCCACGTTTCATAAGGCATGCAAGGTAGGATATATATATATGTTAGTAAACGATAATCCTCAGCAAATTAGAAGAAAAGAAGATCGAGGATTCTCCAAGAAAATCCTTATGCCTTTTGTGCGAAATCCGCCGGTCAAATTTTGAATCCGACTTCGGTACTGTGTTCCTATCAACGCAGGCTACAACTGGACGTAAGTTTTATTACGTTTAGACAAGATTTGAATTTATGATGTTGTTAGAATTGAATACGATTCAGATATGGGATTTCTGCTACCGTAGATATTGTAGAATCGAAGTCAGATTTAAAAACAGATTGTTTATGGAATTGTTATGAATTTTAGAGTTGATTTGATTGAGATTGCTATCAAAATTATGCTGTTATTCATTTTAAAGTGTACAGATATTGAGGTTATAGATTGTACTGAGATTTATTAGGAATTCTGATATTATAATTGGGATGTTAAGACTGACGGGGTTACAATACTGTATTGTTATACCGTCTAAACATCAGTGGGTACAGATTGATCAGATTCAGTATTGGTTTCTGTTATCTTGTGATACTGTTGATATGAATCAGATTGTAGATTATTCAGATATTGACCAGACAGATTGTAAATTGGATTACACATTGATACAGTGTATTGGTTATTGTCATTTCAGATCAGATATGGACAGATCAGATATGGACAAATTCGACTTCGAGACTTCGTCTTCATCAGACGGGGACGACAAAGGTATAATTCATGTGATATTCGGGAAGAAACAACTCAATCGAGATCATCCTTGAGTTGCCCAATAAATCACATACTATATTCTTGTTTATGTTTTATCTTATTATGTTTGTTTACAGATTGTGTATTCATGCATTAAGATAGGGCAGTCTGGAGATCAGGCAGACTACTAGATGTTCGGCGATATCTCAGCTCTGGGAAAGATCACCGCCCCTTTGTAGATGTGGATACAGATCAGGCCGAAGTCTAGGAATAAGACGTACAGCACCTCGATTGGTAGGGTAGGTGACAGCCAGTGACGTCTTATTCACCTCGGGATCCCTAGAGTTATAGTTGAGTCGAGTCTAGACATGATTTGATTAGGACTGCATGCTCATTTGGATGTGGCTCCTAGATCATGGGACCCATCGTTATTGCTTCCAGTTGTGCTAGCATGTCTTTATGATTTAGATTGGTTATATGCATGTTTAGCTGATTTGAAGTGCATGCTTATTGTGATTAGATTTCATAGCTTATGAAATCTAATGTTTTGATTTTATTCGTGACAGCATGTTTCATGAATTATTTTATGTATATACATGTTTACCATGTTTTATACTGGGATTTATTCTCACCAGAGTTATCCGGCTGTTGTCTTGTTTTGTATGTGTGCATGACAACAGGTGGGGCTGGATCAAGGTCAAGATGATGATGAGAGAAGACGAGTGTAGCGTGGTGATTCCGGACTTACAGTAGATTTGGTTTTATTACTGGACTTTAGTAGTTGAACCTTAAATTAGCTTGTTGTACTTTAATACTGAAATGTATTTTATACAGACATGTATAGTATTTAGATTCCATTACCTTCCGCAATTATATCTTAAAACGAAAAATTTTAGACCCTGTTTTTATCTTAATTGATAATTAAATCCCAAAGATGATTAGCGTCCGGGTCCCCACAGGAGTTCTCGGTTCTTGCCTTCTGAAGATGATGAAATGAAATGTCAATGCAAGGTATTTATATAGCATGCCACGTGTCAACATAAAAATCAAAGGTGGCAATTCGCATGCAGCACCGCGGGTGCGCTCCTCTTGCACCGCGGGTGCGCTGTGCTCACGGCGAGTTCATCCAAAAATGTAGCACTTAGACCGCGGGTGCGGTCCTTGCATGACCGCGGGTGCGGTCTCACCACCGCGGGTGCGGTCTTGTCAACACCGCGGGTGCGGTGTGGCTTCGCACAAATTCACCAATTTCTTCTCAATGCACCGCGGGTGCGGTATTCCTAGCACCGCAGGTGCAGTGTAGCTTCGACCATTCATTCAAAATTCTCATTTAAATGTCATGCATTCTAACGGCTTCAAGTCTAGCATCAATAAAAACCGATAATTCTCGAGCCTTACATTTCTCCCCCTCTTAGATCGGAGTTCGTCCTCGAACTCGTAAATCAGTAATCATGCAAGTATATACAAAAGCAGTAAAATCAAACTAACAAAATACTTACATCAACTGAATAGCTCGGGATGCCTCTGTCTCATCTCAGACTCTGTTTCCCATGTTGCTTCATCGATGCCGTGACGACTCCATTGAACCTTCACAAGCGGAATGATCTTGATTCTAAGTTGTTTCTCTTTCCGATCAAGAATCTATATCGGTCTTTCAATATAGCTCAGAGTCTGATCTAGCTCGGCTTCGTCAGGCTGAATGACATGAGAATCATCTGGCATATATTTGCGCAACATCGATACATGAAAAACATCATGTATACCGGACAGTGAAGGAGGAAGAGCAAGTCTGTAAGCTCGATCGCCAATCTTCTCAAGGATCTCGTACGGACCGACGTATCTAGGAGACAATTTCCCACGCTTGCCAAATCTGACAACTCCTCTGAAAGGTGAACTCTTCAAAAATACTCTGTCTCCCTGATCAAACACTAACGGTCTGCGTCTGATATTGGCATACTTCGCTTGCCTATCTTGTGCCGTCTTCATTCTCTTCTGAATGATCTTCACTTTTTCGGTCATCTCACGAATCATATCAGGCCCCAACTCTGGTACCTCAGAGATATCAACCCAGTACAACGGAGATCTGCACTTCTTTCCGTATAAAGCTTCGAACGGTGCCATCTCAATGCTAGTCTGATAGCTGTTGTTGTATGAAAACTCACACAACGGCAATGAATCTTGCCAACTAGTACCAAAATCTAGTATTACAGCTCTCAGCATGTCCTCCAAAGTCTGGATAGTCCGCTCTGACTGTCCATCCGTCTGAGGATGATAAGCAGTGCTCAGGTGTAAAGTCGTACCCAAAGCCTGCTGTAAGCTGTGCCAAAAGTGAGAAGTGAATCGTGGATCACGATCTGATACGATCGACTTCGGCACACCGTGCAATCTGACGACTTCTTTGACATACAACTCTGCCATATGATCGTGTCGATAGGTCATTCTGTACGGAATAAAGCACGATGATTTGGTCAGTCTGTCTATCACAACCCAAATCGCGTCACAGCCCCGCGAAGATCGAGGTAATTTCGTCACGAAATCCATGGAAATGTGGTCCCATTTCCATTCAGGAACAGACAAACTCTGAAGTAATCCTCCGAGCTTCTTTCTTTCTGCCTTCACCTGCTGGCAATTCAGACATTTAGACACAAATTCTGCAATGTCTATTTTCATTTGCTTCCACCAGAATTGCGTCTTCAAATCATTGTAGATCTTCCTGCCACCAGGATGAATGCTGAACCGACTACAGTGTGCCTCTGACATGATCTGTCGTCTCAATTCAGGAACCTCTGGCACAACTAAGCAGTTATTCACATACAGAACAGAATCTCTAACCTGATACTCTGATATATGACCAGTTCTGACCATATCAATCGATTTCTGAATGCTCGGATCAGTTCTTTGCGCTTCTTTGATCCTCAAAATCAAATCTGGCTCAATCTGAATCACAGCAAGTCGCAACGGCCTACTATCTGTATCAAATGTCAATCTGGACAAGCAACAATCTTCTACTAAATTCGATACACCTATAGTCGACAAGGAAAGAGCACATACCTTTCGACTCAAGGCGTCTGCCGCTGCATTCGACTTCCCAGGATGGTACTTGATCTCGCAATCAAAATCTTTCAGCAGATCAAGCCATCGTCGCTGCCTCATGTTCAACTCCGACTGAGAAAGAGGTACTTCAGGCTCTTATGATCGGAATAGATCTCAAATTTTTCGTTATACAGATAATGACGCCAGATCTTCAATGCAAATACGATCGCTGCCAACTCAAGATCATGAATCGGATAGCGGGTCTCGTGTGGCTTCAGCTGTCTAGAGGCATACGCTATCACGTGCCCTCGCTGCATAAGAACACACCCTAGTCCTCTGTGAGATGCGTCACAATATACAACTAACTCACCTGTACCGGTAGGAATCGTCAAGACAGGCGCACTAGTCAGCCTCTTCTTCAGCTCAATAAAACTAGCTTCACAATCTTCTGACCACACAAATGGCATGTTCTTCTGTGTCAACTGGGTGATAGGCTTTGCTATACTGGAGAAGTCTCGAATAAAACGTCGATAATACCCGGCTAGACCCATGAAACTGCGTATCTCTGGCACAGAAGTCGGTCTCGGCCAACTGATCACAGCTTCAACTTTACTCGGATCTACCGCAATACCCTCTCCAGATATAATATGACCCAAGAATAGGACCTGTCTCAGCCAGAATTCGCACTTGGACAGTTTGGCATACAACTGCTCATTTCTCAAAGTCTTCAATACAATCCTCAGGTGATCTGCATGCTCAATCAAATTCTTCGAATACACCAAAATGTCGTCAATAAACACAATCACAAAATCATCTAAATATCTCTGAAAAATGCGGTTCATCAAACTCATAAACACCGCAGGTGCATTCGTCAAACCGAAAGGCATAACAATAAACTCGTAATGCCCATACCTGGTTCGGAATGCAGTCTTCGGAATATCAACGTCTCTAACTCGGAGCTGATGATACCCTGATCTCAAATCAATCTTCGAGTATACAGAAGATCCCTGTAACTGATCAAACAAGTCGTCGATGCGAGGCAAAGGATACCTGTTCTTCACTGTTGCCTTGTTCAACTGCCTATAATCAATACACAGTCGCATCGAACCATCTTTCTTTCGAACGAAAAGCACCGGAGCACCCCAAGGAGATACACTGGGTCTGATATATCCCTTGGACAGAAGATCTTCCAACTGTGCTTTCGACTCTTTCAGCTCTATCGGTGCCATCCTATACGGAGCTCTCGAGATAGGAACACTGCCTGGCACAAGATCAATGCTGAAATCAACCTCTCGAACTGGAGGCAACCCTGGAATCTCGTCAGGAAAAACATCTGCAAACTCGCAAACCACTGGCAGATCTGCCAATGCTGGGCTCGACTTCAGTAGATCTACTGAATATACGAGAAAGCCCTCTGCTCCTCTCTGAAGCAATCTACTCATAGTCAGAGCAGATACTAATGGAATCCGAGATCTGGAACCCTTGTCGTAGAATTTCCACTCATCTGTCATCTCGGGTCTGAATCTGACAATCTTGTGGAAACAATCTACAGTGGCCCTGTACTTGGTCAACATGTCTATACCAACTATACAGTCAAAATCAGCTAAACCAAGTACTACACAATCAAGATCAATCTCATGCCCCTCAAACTGAAGCATACAGTGTCTAACAGTAGTCACAGATATCAACCCACTCCCCAACGGAGAAGCTATAGACACTACCGTAGACATCGACTCAACAGGCAATGCATGTCTCAATGCAAAATGTTCAGAGATGAATGTATGAGATGCACCTGTGTCAATCAACACATATGCAGGATAACCGCAAAGAAAACAGTTACCTGCAATGACGTCATCTGGCGCCTCCTGCGCCTGCTCCTCTGTCAGGGCAAAAACACGTGCCTGCTGTCGGGGAGGCTGACTCACCGTCTGACTACCTCCTGGTCTCTGCTGAGTCTGTGTGGAGGGTGGCTGGAAGGAGTGTACAGAAGATGCCTGTCTCTCTATCTGTGGCGCTGGTGCTGATGATCTTGTGCTCTGGAATCGTTGTGCACCTCTCTGGGGACAAACTCTAGCGAAGTGTCCCTGTTGCCTACAGATGTTGCAGCGTCCCATAACTCCTTGACACTGCTCCGTCGCATGTCGTCCTCCACACGAGCCACAGAATGCGCCACTATAATCTGACCCCTGACCTCTCTGTCGAGATCCACCTCAGCTCGATGAACTACTCCCAGATTTCTTAAATTGCTTGCCCTTAGCCTTCAGATATTCCTTCTTGCCACTACCACTAGCTCCACTGTCAAAACGAGGAGGAGGTGGTGGAAACTGTACGGTAGTAGGCTGTGGCGGTCTCTGCCCCTGAACACCGTAGGAAGCTCCTCGCTGCCTGATCAAGCCAGCCTCTGCTCCCTTCGCTCGGTTCAGTGCCTCTGAAAAAGTACTAGGCCGGCCCGTGTTCACCAGGGTAAAGACATCGGGATTCAATCCGTTGATGAACTGATCGGCTACTGCCTCGTCGTTCCCGGCCACATGCGGTGCAAATCGAAGCAGCGTAGAAAATTTAGCAACATACTCCTCGATGTTCCACTGTCCCTGTTTTAAATTCGCAAATTCAGCTCCTTTATCTTTTCGGTAGGAAACGGGGAAGAAGCGCTGATAGAACTCATCCTTGAAGACTTTCCACGTAATGTCAATGCCTCGGTGCTCCAAGGCTCTCTTCGTAGTCAACCACCAGCTCTTGGCAACCTCTTGCATCTGATGCCCTATCAGTTTCACACGTCGCTCATCAGTATATGCCAAAGACTCAAATAACATCTCGATATCATCAAGCCAGCTCTCGCACTCTACTGCACTCTCTGTGCCCTTCAGGGTAGGCGGATGGAAAGACTGAAATCTCTTCAATAAGGTCTCCATCGGCGTAGCGGTAACATCCATTTGTGCACCGGACGTGCTACCCTGCTCTGGCTGTGGTATACGTCTAGGCGGCATAAATCTGATTACCAAACTGATTAGTACACAATCAATATCATCTGTCTCATCCCTCCTCTGATCATAGACTCTGATCGAGAATCGGTTCTGATTCAGGCTTGAAATGCTGTAAATCAATTCAGATAACAATACAACATATAATAGAGAAAGCAATTAATCATGCTAGCATCTCAAAAGCAAGGAAGATGACTCGATCTACCCCGCTCATTCTATTCTATCTCAGTCTACAGAACCTCCAGCTCTGATACCACCTGTTGTGGGGACCCGGGCTCTAACTCAATTCTTTTGGGATTTAATTGGATCTTTGTTCGAAAATGTGGGTCAAAATTTTGATTTTAACATTAATTTAAATGTATAACTAAAGCATATCATGTCTTGATATTAAATAAACAACATAATATACATACATGTCTGTTTGGTAAAATCATACGCTAGTGTTCAAATCCCAACTACAACATAAGTAGTACAAGTCAAAAGGAAAACACTAGAAATCTGCAACGCCCGTGATCTCCACGCTATCGTCAATCTCTCATCTAGCTCGAGACCCAGATCCTGCCCCACCTGTTGCCATACACACATACAGACACGACAACAGCCGGATAACTCCGGTGAGAACATATCCCAGTATAAAACATGGATGCATGCAATGTAATAATCATGTACAAAAGCATAGCATATTTATCAAGTAACATGTATGTAAATCTAAACATGTAGAAGAATACAAATCTGTATTCAACATTTAAATCTTGACTCGACTCGTTTCTAATCTAGGGATCCCGTATGATTAAGACGGTCTGTCACCTACCCAACCACTCGGGGCAACGGTACGTCTTATTCCTAGACTTCGGTCAACTCTGTATCGAGGGTCTGCACATATAGCAAATCTGCTCCTATGCGTCGATACACCGAAACGTCTAGTTTTGGCAAGTCTGCCAATATCTCCTATCTCAGGACTCGAATATAAATCTATAAACAAGGCATTACATAATCAAATGTAATAACAATCTAGTATGTGATTTAGGGAAACTCGTATCAAATCTGAATCGAGTTGTGCAATCCCAAGACCACATGAATTATACCTTTCTTGTCGCACTGTCTGTCAAGATCTTGAATCAAATGTCAAACCTGTCACTTTAAATCTGAAATGGCAATATACAAATGTTCTATATCAAAACACCACTCAAGCAAGTCTTGGAATAATCAATAATCAGTCTCGGTACAAATTGACGGCATAACAGCGTAATCTCGCAATACCGATCAACTCCAACAATAATACACAATCATAATTCATTCCTAATCTCATCAACACATCCATATATATTCTGAAATCTGCATATACTCGATCCATGTATGCTGGAAAATCGAACCCATAGCATATGACATCCATAATTGGATTCGGTAGTGAATATATCAAGCTCATACTATCAAGAACACATATCTTCAACAAAATCATAAATTCTCCAACACATATGTTTCGAACCATGCTGAAAATGTATAATAGTTACATCCTTTCGTTGCCAATGCTGCAAGGATCAATAATCCGGACTCGGAATTAAAATCAAATGGCTAAATCATGCACAAGCTTAATTTAAAGCCATGAAGAACTTGAGGAATTTAGAGGGGAGTTCTCGGTTCTTGCCTTCTGAAGATGATGAAATGAAGTGTCAATGCAAGGTATTTATATAGCATGCCACGTGTCAACATAAAAATCGAAGGTGGCAATTCGCATGCAGCACCGCGGGTGCGCTCCTCTTGCACCGCAGGTGCGCTGTGCTCACGGCGAGTTCACCCAAAAATGTAGCACTTAGACCGCGGGTGCGGTCCTTGCATGACCGCGGGTGCGGTCTCACCACCGCGGGTGCGGTCTTGTCAACAGCGTGGGTGCGGTGTGGCTTCGCACAAATTCACCAATTTCTTCTCAATGCACTGCGGGTGCGGTATTCCTAGCACCGCAGGTGCAGTGTAGCTTCGACCATTCATTCAAAATTCTCATTTAAATGTCATGCATTCTTACGGCTTCAAGTCTAGCATCAATAACAACCGATAATTCTCGAGCCTTACAGATTGACATTTCTATAGACTTTACTTTGGGGTTGCCTAGGACTAAGAAGGGGAGGGATTCTATTTTTGTTGTTGTGGATAGAATCTTTAAGATGGCACATTTTATAGCTTGTCATAAAACCGATGATGCTTCAAACATTGTGGATTTGTTCTTTAGAGAAGTCGTTAGGTTGCATGGCATGCTAGGACTATTGTCTCTGGTCGCGATGTTAAATTCTTGAGTTACTTTTGGAATACTTTATGGGCTAAACTTGGCACAAAATTGTTGTTTTCTACTACTTGTCATCCTCAATCGGATGGACAAACTGAAGTTGTCACTAGAACTTTGGGAACACTTTTGTGTGCTATTCTTAAAAAGAACTTGGATTGACATTTCTAATGACTTTATTTTGGGGTTGCCTAGGACTAAGAAGGGGAGGGATTTTATATTTGTTGTTGTGGATAGATTCTTTAAGATGGCACATTTTATAGCTTGTCATAAAACCGATGATGCTTCAAATATTGCGGATTTGTTCTTTAGAGAAGTCGTTAGGTTGCATGGCATGCCTAGGACTATTGTTTCTGGTCGCGTGTTTTAATTTCTTGAGTTACTTTTGGAAGAATTTATGGGCTAAACTTGGCACAAAATTGTTGTTTTCTGCTACTTGTCATCCTCAAACGGATAGACAAACTGAAGTTGTCAATCGAACTTGGGGAACACTTTTGCGTGCTATTCTTAAAAAGAACTTGGATTGACATTTCTATGGACTTTATTTTGGGGTTGCCTAGGACTAAGAAGGGGAGAGATTCTATTTTGGTTGTTGTGGATAGATTCTCTAAGATGGCACATTTCATATCTTGTCATAAAACCGATGATGCTTCAAACATAGCGGATTTGTTCTTTAGAGAAGTCGTTAGGTTGCATGGCATGCCTAGGACTATTGTTTCTGCTCCCGATATTAAATTCTTGAGTTACTTTTGGAATACTTTATGGGCTAAACTTGGCACAAAATTGTTGTTTTCTACTACTTGTCATCCTCAAAAGGATGGACAAACTGAAGTTGTCAATAGAACTTTGGGAACACTTTTGCGTGCTATTCTTAAAAAGAACTTGGATTGACATTTCTATGGACTTTATTTTTGGGTTGCCTAGGAATAAGAAGGGGAGGGATTCTATTTCGTTGTTGTGGATAGATTCTCAAAGATGGCACATTTTATAGCTTGTCATAAAACCGATTATGCTTCAAACATTGCGGATTTGTACTTTAGGGAAGTCGTTAGGTTGCATGGAATGATTAGGACTATTGCTTCTGATCGCGATGTTAAATTCTTGAGTAACTTTTGGAATACTTTATGGGCTAAACTTGGCACAAAATTGTTGTTTTCTACTACTTGTCATCCTCAAACGGATGGACAAAGTGAAGTTGTCAATAGAACTTTGGGAACACTTTTGCGTGCTATTCTTAAAAAGAACTTGGATTGACATCTCTATGGACTTTATTTTGGGGTTGCCTAGGACTAAGAAGGGGAGGGATTCTATTTTTGTTGTTGTGAATAGATTCTCTAAGATGGCACATTTTATAGCTTGTCATAAAACCGATGATTCTTTAAACATTGCGGATTTGTTCTTTAGAGAAGTCGTTAGGTGGCGTGGCATGCCTAGGACTATTGTTTCTGGTCGCGATGTTAAATTCTTGAGTTACTTTTAGAAGACTTTATGGGCTTAACTTGGCACAAAATTGTTGTTTTCTACTACTTGTCATCCTCAAACGGATGGACAAGCTGAAGTTGTCACTAGAACTTTGGGAACACTTTTGCGTGCTATTCTTAAAAAGAACTTGGATAGACATTTCTAGGGACTTTATTTTGGGGTTGCCTAGGACTAAGAATGGGAGGGATTCTATTTTTGTTGTTGTGGATAGATTCTCTAAGATGGCACATTTTATAGCTTATCATAAAACCGATGATGCTTCAAACATTGCGGATTTGTTCTTTTTAGAAGTCGTTAGGTTGCATAGCATGCCTAGGACTATTGATTCTGGTCGCGATGTTAAATTTTTGAGTTACTTTTGGAAAACTTTATGGGCTAAACTTGGCACAAAATTGTTGTTTTCCACTACTTGTCATCCTCAAACTGATGGACAAACTGAAGTTGTCAATAGAACGTTGGGAACACTTTTGCGTGCTATTCTTAAAAAGAACTTGGATTGACATTTCTAGGGACTTTAATTTTGGGTTGCCTAGGACTAAAAAGGGGAGGGATTCTATTTTTGTTGTTGTGGATAGATTCTCTAAAATGGGACATTTTATAGCTTGTCACAAAACCGATGATGCTTCAAACATGGCGGATTTGTTCTTTAGAGAAGTCGTTAGGTTGCATGGCATGCATTGGACTATTGTTTCTGGTCCCGACTGTAAATTCGTGAGTTACTTTTGAAAAACTTAATGGGATAAACTTGGCACAAAATTGTTGTTTTCTACTACTTGTCATCCTCAAACAGATTGACAAACTAAAGTTGTCATTAGAACTTTGAGAACACTTTTGCGTGCTATTCTTAAAAAGAACTTGGATTGACATTTCTATGGACTTTATTTTGGGTTTGCCTAGGACTAAGAAGGGGAGGGATTCTATTTTTGTTGTTGTGGATAGATTCTCTAAGATGGCACATTTTATAGCTTGTCATAAAACCGATGATGCTTCAAACATTGCGGATTTGTTCTTTAGAGAAGTCGTTAGGTTGCATGGCATGCTAGGACTATTGTCTCTGGTCGCGATGTTAAATTCTTGAGTTACTTTTGGAATACTTTATGGGCTAAACTTGGCACAAAATTGTTGTTTTCTACTACTTGTCATCCTCAATCGGATGGACAAACTGAAGTTGTCACTAGAACTTTGGGAACACTTTTGCGTGCTATTCTTAAAAAGAACTTGGATTGACATTTCTAATGACATTATTTTGGGGTTGCCTAGGACTAAGAAGGGGAGGGATTTTATATTTGTTGTTGTGGATAGATTCTCTAAGATGGCACATTTTATAGCTTGTCATAAAACCGATGATTCTTCAAACATTACGGATTTGTTCTTTAGAGAAGTCGTTTGGTTGCGTGGCATGCCTAGGACTATTGTTTCTGGTCGCGATGTTAAATTATTGAGTTACTTTGGAAGACTTTATGGGCTTAACTTGGCACAAAATTGTTGTTTTCTACTACTTGTCATCCTCAAACGGATGGACAAACTGAAGTTGTCAATAGAACTTTGGGAACACTTTTGCATGCTATTCTTAAAAATAACTTTGATTGACATTTCTATGGACTTTATTTTGGGGTTGCCTAGGACTAAGAATGGGAGGGATTATATTTTTGTTGTTGTGGATAGATTCTCTAAGATGGCACATTTTAAAGCTTCTCATAAAACCGATGATGCTTCAAACATTGCGGATTTGTTCTTTAGAGAAGTCGGTAGGTTGCATGGCATGCCTAGGACTATTGTTTCTGGTCCCGATGTTAAATTATTGAGTTACTTTTGGAATACTTTATGGGCTAAACTTGGCACAAAATTGTTGTTTTCTACTACTTGTCATTCTCAATCGGATGGACAAACTGAAGTTGTCACTAGAACTTTGGGAACACTTTTGCGTGCTATTCTTAAAAAGAACTTGGATTGACATTTCTAATGACTTTATTTTGGGGTTGCCTAGGACTAAGAAGGAGAGGGATTTTATATTTGTTGTTGTGGATAGATTCTCTAAGATGGCACATTTTATAGCTTGTCATAAAACCGATGATGCTTCGAATATTGCGGATATGTTTTTTAGAGAATTCGTTAGGTTGCATGGCATGCCTAGGACTATTGTTTCTGGTCGCGTGTTTTAATTTCTTGAGTTACTTTTGGAAGAATATATGGGCTAAACTTGGCACAAAATTGTTGTTTTCTGCTACTTGTCATCCTCAAACGGATGGACAAACTGAAGTTGCCAATCGAACTTTGGGAACACTTTTGCGTGCTATTCTTAAAAAGAACTTGGATTGACATTTCTATGGACTTTATTTTGGGGTTGCCTAGGACTAAGAAGGGGAGAGATTCTATTTTGGTTGTTGTGGATAGATTCTCTAAGATGGCACATTTCATAGCTTGTCATAAAACCGATGATGCTTCAAACATTGCGGATTTGTTCTTTAGAGAAGTCGTTCGGTTGCATGGCATGCCTAGGACTATTGTTTCTGCTACCGATATTAAATTCTTGAGTTACTTTTGGAATACTTTATGGGCTAAACTTGGCACAAAATTGTTGTTTTCTACTACTTGTCATCCTCAAAAGGATGGACAAACTGAAGTTGTCAATAGAACTTTGTGAAAACTTTTGCGTGCTATTCTTAAAAAGAACTTGGATTGACATTTTTATGGACTTTATTTTGTGGTTTCCTAGGACTAAGAAGGGGAGGGATTCTATTTTTCGCTGTTGTGGATAGATTCTCTAAGATGGCACATTTTATAGCTTGTCAAAAAACCGATTATGCTTCAAACATTGCGGATTTGTACTTTAGGGAAGTCGTTAGGTTGCATGGCATGATTAGGACTACTGCTTCTGATCGCGATGTTAAATTCTTGAGTAACTTTTGGAATACTTTATGGGCTAAACTTGGCACAAAATTGTTGTTTTCTACTACTTGTCATCCTCAAACGGATGGACAAACTGAAGTTGTCAATAGAACTTTGGGAACACTTTTGCGTGCTATTCTTAAAAAGAACTTGGATTGACATCTCTATGGACTTTATTTTGGGGTTGCCTAGGACTAAGAAGGGGAGGGATTCTATTTTTGTTGTTGTGAATAGATTCTCTAAGATGGCACATTTTATAGCTTTTCATAAAACCGATGATTCTTCAAACATTGCGGATTTGTTCTTTAGAGAAGTCGTTAGGTGGCGTGGCATGCCTAGGACTATTGTTTCTGGTCGCGATGTTAAATTCTTGAGTTACTTTTGGAAGACTTTATGGGCTTAACTTGGCACAAAATTGTTGTTTTCTACTACTTGTCATCCTCAAACGGATGGACAAACTAGAGTTGTCACTAGAACTTTGGGAACACTTTTGCGTGCTATGCTTAAAAAGAACTTGGATAGACATTTCTAGGGACTTTATTTTGGGGTTGCCTAGGACTAAGAATGGGAGGGATTCTATTTTTGTTGTTGTGGATAGATTCTCTAAGATGGCACATTTTATAGCTTATCATAAAACCGATGATGCTTCAAACATTGCGGATTTGTTCTTTTTAGAAGTCGTTAGGTTGCATAGCATGCCTAGAACTATTGATTCTGGTCGCGATGTTAAATTTTTGAGTTACTTTTGGAATACTTTATGGGCTAAACTTGGCACAAAATTGTTGTTTTCTACTACTTGTCATCCTCAAACTGATGGGCAAACTGAAGTTGTCAATAGAACGTTGGGAACACTTTTGCGTGCTATTCTTAAAAAGAACTTGGATTGACATTTCTAGGGACTTTATTTTTGGGTTGCCTAGGACTAAAAAGGGGAGGGATTCTATTTTTGTTGTTGTTGATAGATTCTTTAAGATGGAACATTTTATAGCTTGTCACAAAACCGATGATGCATCAAACATGGCGGATTTGTTCTTTAAAGAAGTCGTTAGGTTGCATGGCATGCATTGGACTATTGTGTCTGGTCCCGACTGTAAATTCGTGAGTAACTTTTGAAAAACTTAATGGGATAAACTTGGCACAAAATTGTTGTTTTCTACTACTTGTCATCCTCAAACAGATGGACAAACTAAAGTTTTCACTAGAACTTTGAGAACACTTTTGCGTGCTATTCTTAAAAAGAACTTGGATTGACATTTCTATGGACTTTATTTTGGGTTTGCCTAGGACTAAGAAGGGGAGGGATTCTATTTTTGTTGTTGTGGATAGATTCTCTAAGATGGCACATTTTATAGCTTGTCATAAAACCGATGATGCTTCAAACATTGCGGATTTGTTCTTTATAGAAGTCGTTAGGTTGCATGGCATGCTAGGACTATTGTCTCTGGTCGCGATGTAAAATTTTTGAGTTACTTTTGGAATACTTTATGGGCTAAACTTGGCACAAAATTGTTGTTTTCTACTACTTGTCATCCTCAATCGGATGGACTAACTGAAGTTGTCACTAGAACTTTGGGAACACTTTTGCGTGCTATTCTTAAAAAGAACTTGGATTGACATTTCAAATGACTTTATTTTGGGGTTGCCTAGGACTAAGAAGGGGAGGGATTTTATATTTGTTGTTGTGGATAGACTCTCTAAGATGGCACATTTTATAGCTTGTCATAAAACCGATGATTCTTCAAACATTACGGATTTGTTCTTTAGAGAAGTCGTTAGGTTGCGTGGCATGCCTAGGACTATTGTTTCTGGTCGCGATGTTAAATTATTGAGTTACTTTTGGAAGACTTTATGGGCTTAACTTGGCACAAAATTGTTGTTTTCTACTACTTGTCATCCTCAAACGGATGGACAAACTTAAGTTGTCAATAGAACTTTGGGAACACTTTTGCGTGCTATTCTTAAAAAGAACTTTGATTGACATTTCTATGGACTTTATTTTGGGGTTGCCTAGGACTAAGAAGGGGAGGGATTCTATTTTTGTTGTTGTGGATAGATTCTCTAAGATGGAACATTTTATAGCTTGTCATAAAACCGATGATGCTTCAAACATGGCGGATTTGTTCTTTAGAGAAGTCGTTAGGTTGCATGGCATGCCTAGGACTATTGTTTCTGTTCGCGATGTTAAATTCTCGAGTTACTTTTGGAAGACTTTATGGGCTAAACTTGGCACAAAATTGTTGTTTTCTACTACTTGTCATCCTCAAACGGATGGACAAAAAGAAGATGTCAATAGAAGTTTGAGAACAATTTTGCGTTCTATTCTTAAAAAGAACTTGGATTGACATTTCTATGGACTTTGTATTGTGGTTTCCTAAGACTAAAAATGGTAGGGATTCTATTTTTAATGTTGTGGATAGATTCTCTATGATGGCACATTTTATAGCTTGTCATAAAACCGATTATGCTTCAAACATGGCGGGTTTGTTCTTTAGAGAATTCGCTTGGTTGCATGGCATGCCTAGGACTATTGTTTCTGGTCGCAATGTTAAATTCTTGAGTTACTTTAGGAAGACTTTATGGGATTAACTTGGCAAAAAATTGTTGTATTATACTACTTGTCATCCTCAAACGGATGGACAAACTGAAGTTGTCAATAGAACTTTGGGAACACTTTTGCGTGCTATTCTTAAAAAGAACTTGGATTGACATTTCTATGGACTTTATTTTGGGGATGCCTAGGACTAAGAAGGGGAGGGATTCTATTTTTGTTGTTGTGGATAGATTCTCTACGATGGCACATTTTATAGATTGTCATAAAACCGATGATGCTTCAAACATTGTGGATTTGTTCTTTTGAGAAGTCGTTAGATTGCATAGCATGCCTAGGACTATTGATTCTGGTCGCGATGTTAAATTTTTGAGTTACTTTTGGAATACTTTATGGGCTAAACTTGGCACAAAATTGTTGTTTTCTACTACTTGTCATCCTCAAACTGATGGACAAACTGAAGTTGTCAATAGAACGTTGGGAACACTTTTGCGTGCTATTCTTAAACAGAACTTGGATTGACATTTCTAGGGACTTTATTTTTGGGTTGCCTAGGACTAAGAATGGGAGGGATTCTATTTTTGTTGTTGTGGATAGATTCTCTAAGATGGCACATTTTATAGCTTGTCATAAAACCGATGATGCTTCAAACATGGCGGATTTGTTCTTTAGAGAAGTCGTTAGGTTGCATGGCATGCATCGGACTATTGTTTCTGGTCCCGACTGTAAATTCTTGAGTTACTTTTGAAATACTTAATGGGCTAAACATGGCACAAAATTGTTGTTTTCTACTACTTGTCATCCTCAAACAGATGGACAAACTGAATTTGTCACTAGAACTTTGAGAACACTTTTGCGTGCTATTCTTAAAAAGAACTTGGATTGACATTTCTATGGACTTTATTTTGGGGTTGCCTAGGACTAAGAAGGGGAGGGATTCTATTTTTGTTGTTGTGGATAGATTCTCTAAGATGGCACATTTTATAGCTTGTCATAAAACCGATGATGCTTCAAACATTGCGGATTTGTTCTTTAGAGAAAACGTTAGGTTGCATGGCATGCTATGACTATTGTATCTGGTCGTGATGTTAAATTCTTTAGTTACTTTTGGAATAATTTATGGGCTAAACTTGGCACAAAATTGTTGTTTTCTACTACTTGTCATTCTCAATCATATGGACAGACTGAAGTTGTCACTAGAACTTTGGGAACACTTTTGCGTGCTATTCTTAAAAAGAACTTGGATTGACATTTCTAATGACTTTATTTTGGGGTTGCCTAGGACTAAGAAGGAGAGGGATTTTATATTTGTTGTTGTGGATAGATTCTCTAAGATGGCACATTTTATAGCTTGTCATAAAACCGATGATGCTTCAAATATTGCGGATTTGTTCTTTAGAGAAGTCGTTAGGTTGCATGGCATGCCTAGGACTATTGTTTCTGGTCGCGTGTTTTAATTTCTTGAGTTACTTTTGGAAGAATATATGGGCTAAACTTGGCACAAAATTGTTGTTTTCTGCTACTTGTCATCCTCAAACGGATGGACAAACTGAAGTTGTCAATCGAACTTTGGGAACACTTTTGCGTGCTATTCTTAAAAAGAACTTGGATTGACATTTCTATGGACTTTATTTTGGGGTTGCCTAGGACTAAGAAGGGGAGAGATTCTATTTTGGTTGTTGTGGATAGATTCTCTAAGATGGCACATTTCATAGCTTGTCATAAAACCGATGATGCTTCAAACATTGCGGATTTGTTCTTTAGAGAAGTCGTTAGGTTGCATGGCATGCCTAGAACTATTGTTTCTGCTCCCGATATTAAATTCTTGAGTTACTTTTGGAATACTTTATGGGCTAAACTTGTCACAAAATTGTTGTTTTCTACTACTTGTCATCCTCAAAAGGATGGACAAACTGAAGTTATCAATAGAACTTTGGGAAAACTTTTGCGTGCTATTCTTAAAAAGAACTTGGATTGACATTTTTATGGACTTTATTTTGTGGTTTCCTAGGACTAAGAAGGGGAGGGATTCTATTTTCGTTGTTGTGGATAGATTCTCTAAGATGGCACATTTTATAGCTTGTCAAAAAACCGATTATGCTTCAAACATTGCGGATTTGTACTTTAGGGAAGTCGTTAGGTTGCATGGCATGATTAGGACTATTGCTTCTGATCGCGATGTTAAATTCTTGAGTAACTTTTGGAATACTTTATGGGCTAAACTTGGCACAAAATTGTTGTTTTCTACTACTTGTCATCCTCAAACGGATGGACAAACTGAAGTTGTCAATAGAACTTTGGGAACACTTTTGCGTGCTATTCTTAAAAAGAACTTGGATTGACATCTCTATGGACTTTATTTTGGGGTTTCCTAGGACTAAGACGGGGAGGGATTCTATTTTTGTTGTTGTGAATAGATTCCCTAAGATGGCACATTTTATAGCTTGTCATAAAACCGATTATTCTTAAAACATTGCGGATTTGTTCTTTAGAGAAGTCGTTAGGTGGCGTGGCATGCCTAGGACTATTGTTTCTGGTCGCGATGTTAAATTCTTGAGTTACTTTTGGAAGACTTTATGGGCTTAACTTGGCACAAAATTGTTGTTTTCTACTACTTGTCATCCTCAAACGGATGGACAAACTGAAGTTGTCACTAGAACTTTGGGAACACTTTTGCGTGCTATTCTTTAAAAGAACTTGGATAGACATTTCTAGGGACTTTATTTTGGGGTTGCCTAGGACTAAGAATGGGAAGGATTCTATTTTTGTTGTTGTGGATAGATTCTCTAAGATGGCACATTTATAGCTTATCATAAAACCGATGATGCTTCAAACATTGCGGATTTGTTCTTTAGAGAAGTCGTTAGGTTGCATAGTATGCCTAGGACTATTGATTCTGGTCGCGATGTTAAATTTTTGAGTT
The DNA here is from genome assembly GCF_022965805.1 of Primulina eburnea. Lineage (NCBI taxonomy): Eukaryota > Viridiplantae > Streptophyta > Magnoliopsida > Lamiales > Gesneriaceae > Primulina > Primulina eburnea. The sequence goes on along the minus strand of NC_133108.1, from coordinate 25,265,896 downwards.
ACTTTTGGAATACTTTATGGGCTAAACTTGGCACAAAATTGTTGTTTTCTACTACTTGTCTTCCTCAAACTGATGGACAAACTGAAGTTGTCAATAGAACGTTGGGAACACTTTTGCGTGCTATTCTTAAAAAGAACCTGGATTGACATTTCTAGGGACTTTATTTTTGGGTTGCCTAGGAATAAAAAGGGGAGGGATTCTGTTTTTGTTGTTGTGGATAGATTCTCTAAGATGGGACATTTTATAGCTTGTCACAAAACCGATGATGCTTCAAACATGGCGGATTTGTTCTTTAGAGAAGTCGTTAGGTTGCATGGCATGCATTGGACAATTGTTTCTGGTCCCGACTGTAAATTCGTGAGTTACTTTTGAAAAACTTAATGGGATAAACTTGGCACAAAATTGTTGTTTTCTACTACTTGTCATCCTCAAACAGATGGACAAACTAAAGTTGTCACTAGAACTTTGAGAACACTTTTGCGTGCTATTCTTAAAAAGAACTTGGATTGACATTTCTATGGACTTTATTTTGGGTTTGCCTAGGACTAAGAAGGGGAGGGATTCTATTTTTGTTGTTGTGGATAGATTCTCTAAGATGGCACATTTTATAGCTTGTCATAAAACCGATGATGCTTCAAACATTGCGGATTTGTTCTTAGAGAAGTTGTTAGGTTGCATGGCATGCTAGGACAATTGTCTCTGGTCGCGATGTTAAATTCTTGAGTTACTTTTGGAATACTTTATGGGCTAAACTTGGCACAAAATTGTTGTTTTCTACTACTTGTCATCCTCAATCGGATGGACAAACTGAAGTTGTCACTAGAACTTTGGGAACACTTTTGCGTGCTATTCTTAAAAAGAACTTGGATTGACATTTCTAATGACTTTATTTTGGGGTTGCCTAGGACTAAGAAGGGGAGGGATTTTATATTTGTTGTTGTGGATAGATTCTATAAGATGGCACATTTTATAGCTTGTCATAAAACCGATGATTCTTCAAACATTGCGGATTTGTTCTTTAGAGAAGTCGTTAGGTTGCGTGGCATGCCTAGGACTATTGTTTCTGGTCGTGATGGTAAATTCTTGAGTTACTTTTGGAAGACTTTATGGGCTAAACTTGGCACAAAATTGTGTTTTCTACTACTTGTCATCCTCAAACGGATGGACAAACTGAAGTTGTCAATAGAACATTGGTAACACTTTTGCGTACTAATCTTAAAAAGAACTTGGATTGACATTTCTATGGACTTTATTTTGGGGTTGCCTAGGACTAAGAAGGGGAGGGATTCTATTTTTGTTGTTGTGGATAGATTCTCTAAGATGGCACATTTTAAAGCTTCACATAAAACCGATGATGCTTCAAACATTGCGGATTTGTTCTTTAGAGAAGTCGGTAGGTTGCATGGCATGCCTAGGACTATTGTTTCTGGTCCCGATGTTAAATTCTTGAGTTACTTTTGGAATACTTTATGGGCTAAACTTGGCACAAAATTGTTGTTTTCTACTACTTGTCATCCTCAAACTGATGGACAAACTGAAGTTGTTAATAGAACGTTGGAAACACTTTTGCGTGCTATTCTTAAAAAGAACTTGGATTGACATTTCTAGGGAATTTATTTTGGGGTTGCCTAGGACTAAGAAGGGAGGGATTCTATTTTTGTTGTTGTGGATAGATTCTCTAAGATGGAACATTTTATAGCTTGTCATAAAACCGATGATGCTTCAAACATGGCGGATTTGTTCTTTAGAGAAGTCGTTAGGTTGCATGGCATGCCTTGGACTATTGTTTCTGTTCGCGATGTTAAATTCTCGAGTTACTTTTGGAAGACTTTATGGGCTAAACTTGGCACAAAATTGTAGTTTTCTACTACTTGTCATCCTCAAACGGATGGACAAACAGAAGATGTCAATAGAAGTTTGAGAACAATTTTGCGTGCTATTCTTAAAAAGAACTTGGATTGACATTTCTATGGACTTTAGATTGTGGTTGCCTAGAACTAAGAATGGGAGGGATTCTATTTTTGTTGTTGTGGATAGATTCTCTAAGATGGAACATTTTATAGCTTGTCATAAAACCGATTGTGCTTCAAACATGGCGGGTTTGTTCTTTAGAGAAGTCGCTAGGTTTCATGGCATGCCTAGGACTGTTGTTTCTGGTCGCGATGTTAAATTATTGAGTTACTTTTGAAATACTTTATGGGCTAAACTTGGCCCAAAATTGTTGTTTTCTACTACTTGTCATCCTCAAACGGATGGACAAACTGAAGTTGTCACTAGAACTTTGAGAACACTTTTGCGTGCTATTCTTAAAAAGAACTTGGATTGACATTTCTATAGACTTTATTTTGGGGTTGTCTAGGACTAAGAAGGGGAGGGATTCTATTTTTGTTGTTGTGGATAGATTGTCTAAAATGGCACATTTTATAGCTTGTCATAAAAACGATGATGCTTCAAACATTGCGGATTTGTTCTTTAGAGAAGTCGTTAGGTTGCATGGCATGCCTAGGACTATTGATTCTGGTCGCGATGTTAAATTCTTGAGTTACTTTTGGAATACTTTATGGGCTAAACTTGACACAAAATTGTTGTTTTCTACTACTTGTCATCCTCAAACTGATGGACAAACTGAAGTTGTCAATAGAACGTTGGGAACACTTTTGCGTGCTATTCCTAAAAAGAACTTGGATTGACATTTCTAGCGACTTTATTTTTGAGTTGCCTAGGACTAATGTGGGGACCCGGGCTCTAACTCTATTCGTTTGGGATTTAGTTGGATCTTTGTTCGAAAATGTGGGTCAAAATTTTGCTTTTAACATTAATTTAAATGTATTAACGAAATCATCACATGTCTCAATAGAAATTAAATAACGTAATGTACATACAAGTCTGTGCGTACAAACATACACTAGTGTTCAATAACAACTACAAACATAAGTGCTACAAGTCCAGTAGGAAACACTAGGAATCCTCCACGCCAGAGATCTCCACGCTGTCAACTCTCTCTTCCTCGTCGTGACCCTGATCCTGCCCCACCTGTTGCCATGCACACATACAGACACGACAACAGCCGGATAACTCCGGTGAGAACATATCCCAGTATAAAACATGGATGCATGCAATGTCATAATCATGTACAAAAGCATAGAATATATCAAGTAACATGAATAAAATCTAAACATGTAGAAGAATACAAATCTGTATTCAACATTTAAATCTTGACTCGACTCATTTCTAATCTAGGGATCCTGGTGTGAATAAGACGGTCTGTTACCTACCCAACCACTCGGGGCAACGGTACGTCTTATTCCTAGACTTCGGTCAACTCTGTATCGAGGGTCTACACATATAGCAAATCTGCTCCTATGCGTCGATACACCGAAACGTCTAGTTTTGGCAACTCTGCCAATATCTCCTATCTCAGGACTCGAATATAAATCAATAAACAAGGCATTACATAATCAAATGTAATAACAATCTAGTATGTGATTTAGGGAAACTCGTATCAAATCTGAATCGAGTTGTGCAATCCCGTGACCACATGAATTATACCTTTCTTGCCGAATCGTCGGTGTCGTCGTCGAAGTCTCGAGTTCACAATAGCCAATACAAATCTGAAATGGCATAGTCCAGGTGCACTCTATCAATATACATCTCAAACAACTCAATAAACATAGCTGAAATCGGTTTCAATACAATTTGACGGCGTAACGGTGTAATTCTCGGTACCGGTCAACTCAAACAATAATACACAATCATAATTCATTCCCAACAACTCATAATCTCATCTACACCTCAATCCACCAGCTAAAATCTGTAAAATCTTCACATAATACATGCTGGAATTTCGAACAAAAGCATACGATATCCGAAAATCTATCTGATAACGAATCTACGATGCTCGATATACCAAGAACACATATTTCTAACAAAATCATAATTTCCCCAATACATAGATTTCGAACCATGCTGAAAAGGAGATATACTTACATCCTTTTGAAGCTAGTGAAGCAAGGAACTCAAATCTATACTTGGACTAGAATTTGGATGGGTAAATCTTGCACAAAATAATTTCTAAGCCATGAAGAAATTGAGATATCTAAGCTTGCTCTCGGTTCATCCTTGCTGAAAGTGGAGCAGAGTGATTCAGCATCAATCCATATATATATATACATGCCATGTGTCAACATTAAAATCAAAGGTGGCAATCTCGCATGCAGACCGCGGGTGCGGTGTCTCAAGAGCGCGGGTGCGCTATGCTCACGGCGAATTAATCTAACATTGCAGCACCTAGACCGCGGGAGCGGCTCTTGCATGACCGCGGGTGCGGTCTCAGCACCGCGGGTGCGGTCTTGCACGCACCGCGGGTGCGGTGTTGCTTCGCACATTTCCCTCAATTTTCTATCACCTACACCGCGGGGGCGGTAGTCCTAGCACCGCGGGGGTGGTGTGGCTTCGGCCATGCTTCAAAAATTCCACTCTAAATGTCATGCATTACCATAGCTTCGAGTCAACACAACATCAATGACAACCGATAATTCTCGAGCCTTACATTTCTCCCCCTCTTAGACAGGAGTTCGTCCTCGAACTCGTAAACCAGTAATCACATCAATATACACAAAAGTAAAGTCAAAGCGGGAAGAAAGACTCACATCATAAGAATAGCTCGGGATGCCTCTGTCTCATCTCAGACTCCGACTCCCAAGTTGCTTCCTCGATGCCATGACGACTCCATTGAACCTTCACAAGCGGAATAGTCTTGGTTCTAAGTTGTTTCTCCTTCCGATCAAGAATCTGTATCGGTCTTTCCACATAGCTCAGAGTATGGTCTAGCTCGGCTTCGTCAGTGTGAATGACGTGAGAATCATCCGGCATATATTTGCGCAACATCGATACATGAAAAACATCATGTATACTGGAGAGTGAAGGAGGAAGAGCAAGTTTGTAAGCTCGATCGCCAATCTTCTCAAGAATCTCATACGGACCGACGTATCTAGGAGACAACTTTCCTCGCTTGCCAAATCTGACAACGCCTCTGAAAGGTGAAATCTTCAGAAATACTCTGTCTCCCTGTTCGAATACTAACGGTCTGCGTCTAATATTGGCGTACTTCGCTTGCCTATCCTGTGCCGTCTTCATTCGCTTCTGAATGATCTTCACTTTCTCTATCATCTCACGAATCATATCAGGCCCCAACACTGGTACCTCAGAAATATCATCCCAGTACAACGGAGATCGGCACCTCTTTCCATATAAAGCTTCGAACGGTGCCATCTCAATGCTAGTCTGATAGCTGTTGTTGTATGAAAACTCACACAACGACAATGAATCTTGCCAACTAGTACCAAAATCTAGTACTACGGCTCTCAGCATGTCCTCTAAAGTTTGGATAGTCCGCTCTGACTGTCCGTCTGTCTGAGGATGATAAGCAGTGCTCAGGTGTAAAGTCGTACCCAAAGCCTGCTGCAGGCTGTGCCAAAAGTGAGAAGTGAATCGTGGATCCCGATCTGATACGATCGACTTCGGCACACCGTGTAATCTGACGACCTCTCTGACATACAACTCTGCCATCTGATCGTGTCGATAGGTCATTCTGTACGGAATAAAGCACGCTGATTTGGTTAATCTGTCAATGATGACCCAAATCGAATCACAGCCCCGGGATGATCGAGGTAACTTTGTCACGAAATCCATGGAAATGTGGTCCCATTTCCATTCAGGAACAGACAAATTCTGAAGTAAACCTCCGGGCTTCTTTCTCTCCGCCTTCACCTGCTGGAAATTCAGGCATTTAGACACAAATTCTGCAATGTCTGTCTTCATCTGCTTCCACCAGAATTGTGTCTTCAAGTCGTTGTACATCTTCCTGCCACCAGGATGAATGCTGAACCGACTACAATGTGCCTCTGACATAATCTGTTGTCTCAAGTCTGGAACATCTGGCACCACAAGACGGTTATTCATATACAGAATGGAATCTCTAACCTGATATTCTGAGATATGACCAGCTCTGACCATATCAATCGATCTCTGCACGCTCGGATCAGTTCTTTGTGCTTCTTTGATCCTCGAAATCAGATCTGGCTCAATCTGAATCGCAGCAAGTCGTAATGGTCTACTCTCTGTATCAAATGTCAATCCAGACAAGAAACAATCTTCTACTAAACTCGATACACCTATAGTCGACAAGGACAAAGAACATACCTTTCGACTTAAGGCGTCTGCCGCTGCATTCGACTTCCCTGGATGGTACTTGATCTCACAATCAAAATCTTTCAGCAGATCAAGCCATCGTCGCTGCCTCATGTTCAACTCTGACTGAGAAAAGAGATACTTCAAGCTCTTATGATCGGAATAGATCTCAAATTTCTCGCCATACAGATAATGACGCCAGATCTTGAGTGCAAAAACAATCGCCGCCAATTCAAGATCATGAATCGGATAACGAGTCTCGTGCGGCTTCAGCTGTCTAGAGGCGTATGCTATCACGTGCCCTCGCTGCATAAGAACACATCCAAGCCCTCTGTGAGATGCATCACAATATACAACGAACTCACCTGTACCGGTAGGAATCGTCAAGACAGGCGCACTAGTCAGCCTCTTCTTCAACTCTACAAAACTGGCTTCACAATCTTCAGACCACACAAATGGCATATTCTTCTGTGTCAACTGGGTGATAGGCTTCGCTATACTGGAGAAATCTCGTATAAAACGACGATAATACCCGGCTAGACCCATGAAACTGTGTATCTCAGGCACAGAAGTCGGTCTCGGCCAACTGATCACAGCCTCAACTTTACTCGGATCTATCGCAATACCCTCTCCAGATATAATGTGCCCCAAGAAGACAACCTGTCGCAGCCAGAATTCACACTTGGACAGTTTGGCATACAACCGCTCATTTCTCAAAGTCTTCAATACAATCCTCAGGTGATCTGCATGCTCAGTCAAATTCTTCGAATACACCAAAATATCATCAATGAAAACAATAACAAACTCATCTAAATAGCTCTGAAAAATACGGTTCATCAAACTCATGAAAACCGCTGGTGCATTCGTCAAACCGAAAGGCATAACAACAAACTCGTAATGTCCATACCTGGTTCGGAATGCAGTCTTCGGAATATCAACGTCTCTAACTCTGAGCTGATGATACCCTAATCTCAAATCAATCTTCGAATATACCGAAGATCCCTGTAACTGGTCAAATAAATCGTCGATGCGCGGCAAAGGATACTTGTTCTTCACTGTTGCCTTGTTCAACTGTCTATAATCGATACACAATCGCATCGAACCATCTTTCTTTCGAACGAAAAGCACCGGAGCACCCCAAGGTGATACACTGGGTCTGATATATCCCTTGGACAGAAGATCCTCCAACTGTGCTTTCAACTCTTTCAGCTCTATCGGTGCCATCCTATATGGAGCTCTCGAGATAGGAACACTGCCTGGCACAAGATCAATGCTGAAATCAACCTCTCGAACTGGAGGCAACCCTGGAATCTCATCAGGAAAAACATCTGCAAACTCGCAAACCACTGGCAGATCTGCCAATGCTGGGCTCGACTTCAGTAGATCTACTGAATATACAAGAAAGCCCTCTGCTCCTCTCTGAAGCAGTCTACTCATAGTCAGAGCAGATACTAAGGGAATCCGAGATCTGGAACCCTTGCCGTAGAATTTCCGCTCCTCTGTCATTTCAGGTCTGAATCTGACAATTTTGTGGAAACAATCTACCGTGGCCCTGTACCTGGTTAACATGTCTATACCAACTATACAGTCAAAATCAGCTAAACCAAGTACTACACAATCAAGATCAATCTCATGCCCCTCAAACTGAAGCATACAGTGTCTAACAGTAGTCACAGATATCAAACCACTTCCCAACGGAGAAGCTATAGACACTACCGTAGACATCGACTCAACAGGCAACGAATGTCTCAATGCAAAATGTTCAGATATGAATGTATTAGATGCCCCTGTGTCAATCAACACATATGCAGGATAACCGCAAAGAAAACAGCTACCTGCAATGACGTCATCTGGCGCCTCCTGCGCCTGCTCCTCTGTCAGGGCAAACACCCTAGCCTGCTGTCGGGGAGGCTGACTCACTGTCTGACTACCTCCTGGTCTCTGCTGGGTCTGTGTGGAGAGTGGCTGGAAGGAGTGTACAGAGGATGCCTGTCTCTCCATCTGTGGCGCTGGTGCTGATGACCCTGCACTCTGGAATCGTGGTGCACCTCTCTGGGGACAAACTCTGGCGAAGTGTCCCTGTTGCCTACAGATGTTGCAGCGTCCCAGAACTCCTTGACACTGCTCCGTGGCATGTCGCCCTCCGCACGAACCACAGTATGCGCCACTATAATCTGACCCCTGACCTCTCTGTCGAGATCCACTCGAACTTGATGAACTACTTCCGGATTTCTTAAACTGTCTGCCCTTAGCCTTCAGAAATTCCTTCTTGCCACTACCACTAACTCCATTGTCAAAACGAGGAGGAGGTGGTGGAAACTGTACGGTCGTGAACTGTGGCGGTCTCTGCCCCTGAACACCGTAGGAAGCCCCTCGCTGCCTGATCAAGCCAGCCTCTGCTCCCTTAGCTCGGTTCAGTGCCTCTGAAAAAGTACTAGGCCGGCCCGTGTTCACCAAAGTAAAGACATCCGGATTCAATCCGTTGATGAACTGATCGGCCACTGCCTCGTCGTTCCCGGCCACATGCGGTGCAAATCGTAGCAACGCAGAAAATTTAGCAACATACTCCTCGATGTTCCACTGTCCCTGTCTCAGATTCGCAAATTCAGCTCCCTTATCCTTGCGGTAGGAGACGGGGAAGAAGAGCTGATAGAACTCGTCTTTGAAAACTTTCCACGTAATGTCAATGCCTCGGTGCTCCAAGGCTCTCTTCATCATCAACCACCAGCTCTTGGCAACCTCCTGCATCTGATGCCCTATCAGTTTCACACGTCGCTCATCAGTATAAGCCAAAGACTCAAACAACATCTCGATATCATCAAGCCAGCTCTCGCACTCTACTGCACTCTCTATGCCCTTCAGGGTAGGCGGATGGAAAGACTGAAATCTCTTCAATAAGGTCTCCATCGGCGTAGCGGTAACATCCATCTGTGCACCGGATGTGCTACCCTGCTCTGGCTGTAGTATACGTCTAGGCGACATAAATCTGATCATAAAACTGATTAGTACACAACCAAAATCATCTGTCTCAGCCCTCCTCTGATCATAGACTCTGATCGAGAATCGGTTCTGATTCAGGCTTGAAATGCTGTAAATCAATTCAGATAATACAACAACATACAATAGGGAAAGCAATAAATCATGCTAGCATCTCAAAAGCAAGGAAGATGACTCGATCTACCCCCCTCATTCTATTCTATCTCAGTCTACAGAACCTACTGCTCTGATACCACCTGTTGTGGGGACCCGGGCTCTAACTCTATTCGTTTGGGATTTAATTGGATCTTTGTTCGAAAATGTGGGTCAAAATTTTGCTTTTAACATTAATTTAAATGTATTAACGAAATCATCACATGTCTCAATAGAAATTAAATAATGTAATGTACATACAAGTCTGTGCGTACAAACATACACTAGTGTTCAATAACAACTACAAACATAAGTGCTACAAGTCCAGTAGGAAACACTAGGAATCCTCCACGCCCGAGATCTCCACGCTGTCAACTCTCTCTTCCTCGTCGTGACCCTGATCCTGCCCCACCTGTTGCCATGCACACATACAGACACGACAACAGCCGGATAACTCCGGTGAGAACATATCCCAGTATAAAACATGGATGCATGCAATGTCATAATCATGTACAAAAGCATAGAATATATCAAGTAACATGAATAAAATCTAAACATGTAGAAGAATACAAATCTGTATTCAACATTTAAATCTTGACTCGACTCATTTCTAATCTAGGGATCCCGGTGTGAATAAGACGGTCTGTTACCTACCCAACCACTCGGGGCAACGGTACGTCTTATTCCTAGACTTCGGTCAACTCTGTATCGAGGGTCTACACATATAGCAAATCTGCTCCTATGCGTCGATACACCGAAACGTCTAGTTTTGGCAACTCTGCCAATATCTCCTATCTCAGGACTCGAATATAAATCAATAAACAAGGCATTACATAATCAAATGTAATAACAATCTAGTATGTGATTTAGGGAAACTCGTATCAAATCTGAATCGAGTTGTGCAATCCCGTGACCACATGAATTATACCTTTCTTGCCGAATCGTCGGTGTCGTCGTCGAAGTCTCGAGTTCACAATAGCCAATACAAATCTGAAATGGCATAGTCCAGGTGCACTCTATCAATATACATCTCAAACAACTCAATAAACATAGCTGAAATCGGTTTCAATACAATTTGACGGCGTAACGGTGTAATTCTCGGTACCGGTCAACTCAAACAATAATACACAATCATAATTCATTCCCAACAACTCATAATCTCATCTACACCTCAATCCACCAGCTAAAATCTGTAAAATCTTCACATAATACATGCTGGAATTTCGAACAAAAGCATACGATATCCGAAAATCAATCTGATAACGAATCTACGATGCTCGATATACCAAGAACACATATTTCTAACAAAATCATAATTTCCCCAATACATAGATTTCGAACCATGCTGAAAAGGAGATATACTTACATCCTTTTGAAGCTAGTGAAGCAAGGAACTCAAATCTATACTTGGACTAGAATTTGGATGGGTAAATCTTGCACAAAATGATTTCTAAGCCATGAAGAAATTGAGATATCTAAGCTTGCTCTCGGTTCATCCTTGCTGAAAGTGGAGCAGAGTGATTCAGCATCAATCCATATATATATATACATGCAATGTGTCAACATTAAAATCAAAGGTGGCAATCTCGCATGCAGACCGCGGGTGCGGTGTCTCAAGAGCGCGGGTGCGCTATGCTCACGGCGAATTAATCTAACATTGCAGCACCTAGACCGCGGGAGCGGCTCTTGCATGACCGCGGGTGCGGTCTCAGCACCGCAGATGCGGTCTTGCACGCACCGCGGGTGCGGTGTTGCTTCGCACATTTTCCTCAATTTTCTATCACCTACACCGCGGGGGCGGTAGTCCTAGCACCGCGGGGGCGGTGTGGCTTCGGCCATGCTTCAAAAATTACACTCTTAATGTCATGCATTACCATAGCTTCGAGTCAACACAACATCAATGACAACCGATAATTCTCGAGCCTTACAACTAAGAAGGGGAGGGATTCTATTTTTGTTGTTGTGGATAGATTTTCTAAGATGGCACATTTTATAGCTTGTCCTAAAACTGATGATGCTTCAAACATAGCGGATTTGTTCTTTAGAGAAGTCGTTAGGTCGCATGGCACGCCTAGGACTGTTGTTTCTGATCGCGATGTTATATTCTCGAGTTACTTTTGGAAGACTTTATGGGCTAAACTTGGCACAAAATTGTTGTTTACACTACTTGTCATACTCAAACAGATGGACAAACTGAAGTTGTCAATAGAACGTTGGGAACACTTTTGCGTGCTATTCTTAAAAAGAACTTGGATAGAAATTTCTAGGGACTTTATTTTGGGGTTGCCTAGGACTAATAATGGGAGGGATTATATTTTTGTTGTTGTGGATAGATTCTCTAAGATGCACATTTTATAGCTTGTCATAAAACCGATGATGCTGACAACATTGCGGATATGTTCTTTAGAGAAGTCGTTAGGTTGCATGGCATGCCTAGGACTATTGTTTCTGGTCGCGATGTTAAATTCTTGAGTTACTTTTGGAATACTTTATGGGCTAAACTAGGCACAAAATTGTTGTTTTCTACTACTTGTCATCCTCAAACGGATGGACAAACTGAAGTTGTCAATAGAACTTTGGGAACACTTTTGCGTGCTATTCTTAAAAAGAACTTGGATTGACATTTCTATGGACTTTATTTTGGGGTTGCCTAGGATTAAGAAGGGGAGAGATTCTATTTTGGTTGTTGTGGATAGATTCTCTAAGATGACACATTTCATAGCTTGTCATAAAACCGATGATGCTTCAAACATTGCGGATTTGTTCTTTAGAGAAGTCGTAAGATTGCATGGCATGCCTAGGACTATTGTTTCTGCTCGCGATTTTAAATTCTTGAGTTACTTTTGTAATACTTTATGGGCTAAACTTGGCACAAAATTGTTGTTTTCTACTACTTGTCATCCTCAAACGGATGGACAAACTGAAGTTGTCAATAGAACTTTGGGAACACTTTTGCGTGCTATTCTTAAAAAAAACTTGGATTGACATCTCTATGGACTTTATTTTGGGGTTGCCTAGGACTAAGAAGGGGAGGGATTCTATTTTTGTTGTTTTGGATAGATTCTCTAAGATGGCACATTTTATAGCTTGTCATAAAACCGATGATTCTTCAAACATTGCGGATTTGTTCTTTAGAGAAGTCGTTAGGTGGCGTGGCATGCCTAGGACTATTGTTTCTGGTCGCGATGTTAAATTCTTGAGTTACTTTTGGAAGACTTTATGGGCTTAACTTGGCACAAAATTGTTGTTTTCTACTACTTGTCATCCTCAAACGGATAGACAAACTGAATTTGTCACTAGAACTTTGGGAACACTTTTGCGTGCTATTCTTAAAAAGAACTTGGATAGACATTTCTAGAGACTTTATTTTGGGGTTGCCTAGGACTAAGAATGGGAGGGATTCTATTTTTGTTGTTGTGGATAGATTCTCTAAGATGGCACATTTTATAGCTTATCATAAAACCGATGATGCTTCAAACATTGCGGATTTGTTCCTTTTAGAAGTCGTTAGGTTGCATAGCATGCCTAGGACTATTGATTCTGGTCGCGATTTTAAATTTTTGAGTTACTTTTGGAATACTTTATGGGCTAAACTTGGCACAAAATTGTTGTTTTCTACTACTTGTCATCCTCAAACTGATGGACAAACTGAAGTTGTCAATAGAACGTTGGGAACACTTTTGCGTGCTATTCTTAAAAAGAACTTGGATTGACATTTCTAGGGACTTTATTTTTGGGTTGCCTAGGACTAAAAATGGGAGGGATTCTATTTTTGTTGTTGTGGATAGATTCTCTAAGATGGGACATTTTATAGTTTGTCACAAAACCGATGATGCTTCAAACATGGCGGATTTGTTCTTTAGAGAAGTCGTTAGGTTGCATGGCATGCATTGGACTATTATTTCTGGTCCCGACTGTAAATTCGTGAGTTACTTTTGAAAAACTTAATGGGATAAACTTGGCACAAAATTGTTGTTTTCTACTACTTGACATCCTCAAACAGATGGACAAACTAAAGTTGTCACTAGAACTTTGAGAACACTTTTGCGTGCTATTCTTAAAAAGAACTTGGATTGACATTTCTATGGACTTTATTTTGGGTTTGCCTAGGACTAAGAAGGGGAGGGATTCTATTTTTGATGTTGTGGATAGATTCTCTAAGATGGCACATTTTATAGCTTGTCATAAAACCGATGATGCTTCAAACATTGCGGATTTGTTCTTTAGAGAAGTCGTTAGGTTGCATGGCATGCTAGGACTATTGTCTCTGGTCGCGATGTTAAATTCTTGAGTTACTTTTGGAATACTTTATGGGCTAAACTTGACACAAAATTGTTGTTTTCTACTACTTGTCATCCTCAATCGGATGGACAAACTGAAGTTGTCACTAGAACTTTGGGAACACTTTTGCGTGCTATTCTTAAAAAAGAACTTGGATTGACATTTCTAATGACTTTATTTTGGGGTTGCCTAGGACTAAGAAGTGGAGGGATTTTATATTTGTTGTTGTGGATAGATTCTCTAAGATGGCACATTTTATAGCTTGTGATAAAACCGATGATTCTTCAAACATTACGGATTTGTTCTTTAGAGAATTCGTTAGGTTGCGTGGCATGCCTAGGACTATTGTTTCTGGTCGCGATGTTAAATTATTGAGTTACTTTTGGAAGACTTTATGGGCTTAACTTGGCACAAAATTGTGGTTTTCTACTACTTGTCATCCTCAAACGGATGGACAAACTGAAGTTGTCAATCGAACTTTGGGAACACTTTTGCGTGCTATTCTTAAAAAGAACATTGATTGACATTTCTATGGACTTTATTTTGGGGTTGCCTAGGACTAAGAAGGGGAGGGATTCTATTTTTGTTGTTGTGGATAGATTCTCTAAGATGGCACATTTTAAAGCTTCTCATAAATCCGATGATGCTTCAAACATTGCGGATTTGTTCTTTAGAGAAGTCGGTAGGTTGCATGGCATGCCTAGGACTATTGTTTCTGGTCCCGATGTTAAATTCTTGAGTTACTTTTGGAATACTTTATGGGCTAAACTTGGCACAAAATTGTTGTTTTCTACTACTTGTCATCCTCAAACTGATGGACAAACTGAAGTTGTTAATAGAACGTTGGGAACACTTTTGCGTGCTATTCTTAAAAAGAACTTGGATTGACATTTCTAGGGACTTTATTTTGGGGTTGCCTAGGACTAAGAAGGGGAGGGATTCTATTTTTGTTGTTGTGGATAGATTCTCTAAGATGGAACATTTTATAGCTTGTCATAAAACCGATGATGCTTCAAACATGGCTGATTTGTTCTTTAGAAAAGTCGTTAGGTTGCATGGCATGCCTTGAACTATTGTTTCTGTTCGCGATGTTAAATTCTCGAGTTACTTTTGGAAGACTTTATGGGCTAAACTTGGCACAAAATTGTTGTTTTCTACTACTTGTCATCCTCAAACGGATGGACAAACAGAAGATATCAATAGAAGTTTGAGAACAATTTTGCGTGCTATTCTTAAAAAGAACTTGGATTGACATTTCTATGGACTTTAGATTGTGGTTGCCTAGAACTAAGAATGGGAGGGATTCTATTTTTGTTGTTGTGGATAGATTCTCTAAGATGGCACATTTCATAGCTTGTCATAAAACCGATGATGCTTCAAACATTGCGGATTTGTTCTTTAGAGAAGTCGTAAGATTGCATGGCATGCCTAGGACTATTGTTTCTGCTCGCGATGTTAAATTATTGAGTTACTTTTGAAATACTTTATGGGCTAAACTTGGCCCAAAATTGTTGTTTTCTACTACTTGTCATCCTCAAACGGATGGACAAACTGAAGTTGTCACTAGAACTTTGAGAACACTTTGCGTGCTATTCTTAAAAAGAACTTTGATTGACATTTCTATGGACTTTATTTTGGGGTTGTCTAGGACTAAGAAGGGGAGGGATTCTATTTTTGTTGTTGTGGATAGATTGTCTAAAATGGCACATTTTATAGCTTGTCATAAAAACGATGATGCTTCAAACATTGCGGATTTGTTCTTTAGAGAAGTCGTTAGGTTCCATGGCATGCCTAGGACTATTGATTCTGGTCGCGATGTTAAATTCTTGAGTTATTTTGGAATACTTTATGGGCTAAACTTGACACAAAATTGTTGTTTTCTACTACTTGTCATCCTCAAACTGATGGACAAACTGAAGTTGTCAATAGAACGTTGGGAACACTTTTGCGTGCTATTCCTAAAAAGAACTTGGATTGACATTTCTAGGGACTTTATTTTTGAGTTGCCTAGGACTAAGAAGGGGAGGGATTCTATTTTTGTTGTTGTGGATAGATTCTCTAAGATGGCACATTTTATAGCTTGTCCTAAAACCGATGATGCTTCAAACATCGCGGATTTGTTCTTTAGAGAAGTCGTTAGGTTGCATGGCACGCCTAGGACTATTTTTTCTGATCGCGATGTTATATTCTCGAGTTACTTTTGGAAGACTTTATGGGCTAAACTTGGCACAAAATTGTTGTTTACACTACTTGTCATCCTCAAACGGATGGACAAACTGAAGTTGTCAATAGAACGTTGGGAACACTTTTGCGTGCTATTCTTAAAAAGAACTTGGATAGAAATTTCTAGGGACTTTATTTTGGGGTTGCCTAGGACTAAGAAGGGGAGGGATTCTATTTTTGTTGTAGTGGATAGATTCTCTAAGATGGAACATTTTATAGCTTGTCATAAAACCGATGATGCTTCAAACATGGCGGATTTGTTCTTTGGAGAAGTCGTTAGGTTGCATGGCATGCCTTGGACTATTGTTTCTGTTTGCGATGTTAAATTCTCGAGTTACTTTTGGAAGACTTTATGGGCTAAACTTGGCACAAAATTGTTGTTTTCTACTACTTGTCATCCTCAAACGGATGGACAAACAGAAGATGTCAATAGAAGTTTGAGAACAATTTTGCGTGCCATTCTTAAAAAGAACTTGGATTGACATTTCTATGGACTTTAGATTGTGGTTGCCTAGAACTAAGAATGGGAGGGATTCTATTTTTTTTGTTGTGGATAGATTCTCTAAGATGGCACATTTTATAGCTTGTCATAAAACCGATTATGCTTCAAACATGGCGGGTTTGTTCTTTAGAGATGTCGCTAGGTTTCATGGCATGCCTAGGACTATTGTTTCTGGTCGCGATGTTAAATTATTTGAGTTACTTTCGAAATACTTTATGGGCTAAACTTCGCCCAAAATTGTTGTTTTCTACTACTTGTCATCCTCAAACGGATGGACAAACTGAAGTTGTCACTAGAAATTTGAGAACACTTTTGCGTGCTATTCTTAAAAAGAACTTGGATTGACATTTCTATGGAATTTATTTTGGGGTTGCCTAGGACTAAGAAGGGGAGGGATTCTATTTTTGTTGTTGTGGATAGATTGTCTAAAATGGCACATTTTATAGCTTGTCATGAAAACGATGATGCTTCAAACATTGCGGATTTGTTCTTTAGAGAAGTCGTTAGGTTGCATGGCATGCCTAGGACTATTGATTCTGGTCGCGATGTTAAATTCTTGAGTTACTTTTGGAATACTTTATGGGCTAAACTTGACACAAAATTGTTGTTTTCTACTACTTGTCATCCTCAAACTGATGGACAAACTGAAGTTGTCAATAGAACGTTGGGAACACTTTTGCGTGCTATTCCTAAAAAGAACTTGGATTGACATTTCTAGGGACTTTATTTTTGAGTTGCCTAGGACTAAGAAGGGGAGGGATTCTATTTTTGTTGTTGTGGATAGATTCTCTAATATGTCACATTTTATAGCTTGTCCTAAAACCGATGATGCTTCAAACATAGCAGATTTGTTCTTTAGAGAAGTCGTTAGGTTGCATGGCACGCCTAGGACTGTTGTTTCTGATCGCGATGTTATATTCTCGAGTTACTTTTGGAAGACTTTATGGGCTAAACTTGGCACAAAATTGTTGTTTACACTACTTGTCATCCTCAAACGGATGGACAAACTGAAGTTGTCAATAGAACGTTGGGAACACTTTTGCGTGCTATTCTTAAAAAGAACTTGGATAGAAATTTCTAGGGACTTTATTTTGGGGTTGCCTAGGACTAAGAATGGGAGGGATTCTATTTTTGTTGTTGTGGATAGATTCTCTAAGATGCACATTTTATAGCTTGTCATAAAACCGATGATGCTGCCAACATTGCGGATATGTTCTTTAGAGAAGTCGTTAGGTTGCATGGCATGCCTAGGACTATTGTTTCTGGTCGCGATGTTAAATTCTTGAGTTACTTTTGGAATACTTTATGGGCTAAACTAGGCACAAAATTGTTGTTTTCAACTACTTGTCATCCTCAAACGGATGGACAAACTGAAGTTGTCAATAGAACTTTGGGAACACTTTTGCGTGCTATTCTTAAAAAGAACTTGGATTGACATTTCTATGGACTTTATTTTGGGGTTGCCTAGGACTAAGAAGGGGAGGGATTCTATTTTCGTTGTTTTGGATAGATTCTCTAAGATGGCACATTTTATAGCTTGTCATAAAACCGATGATGCTTCAAACATTGCGGATTTGTTCTTTAGAGAAGTCGTTAGGTTGCATGGCATGACTAGGAATATTACTTCTGATCGCGATGTCAAATTCTTGAGTTACTTTTAGAATACTTTATGGGCTAAACTTGGCAAAAAAGTGTTGTTTTTTACTACTTGTCATCCTCAAACGGATGGACAAACTGAAGTTGTCAATAGAACTTTGGGAACACTTTTGCGTGCTATTCTTAAAAGAACTTGGATTGAATTTCTATGGACTTTATTTTGGGGTTGCCTAGGACTAAGAAGGGGAGGGATTCTATTTTCGTTGTTGTGGATAGATTCTCTAAGATGGCAAATTTTATAGCTTGTCATAAAACCAATGATGCTTCAAACATTGCGGATTTTGTAAGGCCCGAGATGTTATCAATTTTATGAGATCCCGAAAAGAAAATAAATTTGATGGCATTTTTTGTAATTAAGTGGAAAAATACTTGATTTAAATTTGATGGCAATTTTGTAATTAAGTGGAAAAATACTTGATTTAAATTTGATGGCAATTTCGTAATTATTGGGGGGCCAATTTGCAAATAGTGAAAAGTTGAGGGACTAAAGTGCAAATATGGCAAGTTGAGTGGGACACTTGTCACCACCATACAACTTGTTATATACATTTGCATTTCCCTTTAAATCTTGAAGAAAGAATCGAGACTTCCATGAATGAAAATTCCTCAAGCTTCATTTTACCTTAAAAATTTGATTGTTCAAGATCCGGCTATCAGAATTTAAATCTGAACGCAGTATCGAGCTCCTCTCGACTCGAGCTACACAAGGACGTAAGTATTGTTACGTTTTGAGATGTTTTGAAAATATGATGTTGTCGGAATTGAATATGATTCAGATATGGTGTTTCTACTACCGTAGACATTGTATAATCGAAGACAGATTGAAGAATAGACTGTTTATACAATTGTTATGATTTTCAGAAGATATTATTTGAGATGGAACTCGAGAATTTGATTGTTCTTAATTCAAGAATAGAGAAATAATTATGTTTACGTATTCTGGATAAATTATTCAGTATATATGTGAAGTCAGATCGATGAAATAATACCGTATATCTGTGTGATGAATTTCAGTGTTTCTTGAATTGAATTTGATAGATAGTGATATGCTGAAATTAGAAGAATGATAATATGGTATTGATTACGAGTTCTGATATGATATTTGTGATGTTGACATCGACGGGTTTATCAAGACTGTATTGTTGTACCGTTGAAACATCAGCTGATTCAGATTGATTAGATTCAGAAATGATTTCGATTATATTGTGATATTGTTGATATGAATCAGATTGTATTTTGTTCAGATATTGATCAGATTTTGTACTGAGTTGAGTATTGATCAGAACAGATTGTTAATTGAGTTACACATTGATACAGTGTATTTGATATTGTCATTTCAGATTTGATATGGACAAACTGGACTTCGAGACTTCGTCTTCGTCAGACGGGGACGACAAAGGTATAATTCATGTGATATTCGGGAAGAAACAACTCAATTGAGATCGCCATTTGAGTTGCCCAATAAATCACATACTATGTTCTTGTTTATATATTTGTTTATAGAACTTGTATTCAAATCTTGCTATGCTTTGTTACAGATCATGTTACATTGCATTAAGATGATTGTGCTTGTTTACAGATTGTGTATTCATGCATTAAGATAGGAAAGTCTGCGAGATCATCCAGACTTCTAGATGTTCGGCGATATCTCAGCTTAGGGGAAGATCACCGCCCCTTTGTAGACGTGGATACAGATCAGGCCGAAGTCTAGGAATAAGACGGACAGCACCTCGATTGGGAGGGTAGGTGACAGACAGTGCCGTCTTATTCACCCCGGGATCCCTAGAGTTCCAGATCGAGTCGAGTCTAGACATGATTTGATTAGGACTTCATGCTTATATGGATGTGGCTCTTAGACCATGGGTGTAGTATCCCGATGCCTAATTTGAGTTAAATATTGGATTAATTTTGTGTCGGTGAGATCGGAAAGACCGAACTGGGTTCGGAACGTCCGAAGTGGGTTCGGATGGACCGATCAGGGTTCGGATCGTCCGAAGACAGGTGTCTGGACACGTGGAAGACATGCAGAGTTCGGATCGTCCGATCAGGGTTCGGATCGTCCGAAGACAGGTGTCTGGACACGTGGAAGACATGCAGAGTTCGGATCGTCCGGTAGGGTTCGGAAGGTCCGAAGTAGCCAGGGTTCGGAAGGTCCGAAGTGGTTCGGATCGTCCGAAGTGGATCGGATCGTCCGATCATTGTCTATAAATAGAGGCGCGAGGCTTCACTATTCCCTCGCCAATTCCGAGTGTTCCAGAGCGTTTTAGTCGTTTCTGATAGATTTCTAGTCTTTTCCCGAGGTTTAGGCACTAGCGAGGAACTACTGGTTCTGTAGCGGAGCTGTGCTCTAGTTGGGAGCTAGCGGCATCAGTGGGGCTGACTGTGGACACAGACTTGAGTCTAGGGCTGATTGCTAGGATCTACTGATTTGAGGTACGAAAGTACTATCCGAGATAGCAGGATTGAGTATGCTTTACTATGTGTTGCATGTTTATATGTTGCATTATTATCTGTCATATGATGCATGGTTTATTATGCGGCATTTGCATAATCATGTTGAGCCTGATTATCTTTGAGATAGCCTGTTGAGAGGGTGCTCAGCCCTCGTTTGTTGTGGATGGTTGGACCCCGTTGGCCGACGGTGGTCAGGTCACCGGTATATCCACAGGTTTATTTTGGTATGGGAGCCACCTCCTGGTGCGACGGCGCAGAGTGCTACATACCTTGACGTCATTTGTCTGAGCAGTATTTCGTTATACCCAGATCCTGGTATCCAGTACATTTTTGCATACATGCATGTCATAGTCTTGTATACTCATGCTTTCGGTGCTGAGCGTTTTATGCTCACGTCCTCGGTTTATCTCTGTTTTGGGCACCCTATTTGATGGGGCAGGTCTCAGGTTGGACGGTCCAGGAGGGAGTGGACAGAGAGCTAGCAGAGGTTGACCTGTAGTGGTTGGTATTTATTATTGGATTTTAGTTCGATCTGGTTGTTTAAGTATTTTTGTACTTACAGATTCGATTGGGTTGTATTATTGTTTTTCCGCTGTATTACCTGATTCAGTTTAAATGTTAATTTTGCATGCTTAAGTTATGATTAGTAGGTGACTCTGGAACGGGTCACTACATTTATGGTATCAGAGCATGCATTAAGATTTTGGGATTTAGAACTGTTCTTTTTGGGATTAATCTTTGGTAACTTTTGTAGCTAAGAGATGTCTGGTTATGACGATGATGCTAGTAGTCATGGCAGCGTTGGACGCTGGGGAGACCGCGACGATCGGGAGCGTCGCCGAGAGCATCGAGAACGCCGTCATCACCGTCGTGATGAGCCCCGGAGTTTTAGCATGCATCGGTTCTTGCAGATGGGGCCGAAACCTCTTTCGGGCGGTGAGACTCCGGATGTTGCGGAGAACTGGCTTGAGAGGATGGAGAGCTGTTTCAAGACTTTTCAGTGCTCGGCGGAGCAGCAGATGGATACCCTTGATTTCTTGCTGGAGGGTGGTGCGCGTAAGTGGTGGAGGTCTACCTCTGCACCGATAGTCCAGCGACAGGGTCGAGTTCTTTGGGCCGATTTCCGAGCCGCTTTCATGCTGCTTTACTTTCCACCAGCTCTTCTGCAGACCAAAGCGATTGAGTTGATCAATCTGAAGCAAGGAAGCTTGTCTGTTGATGAGTATCAGCAGAAGTTCTTTGAGTTGCTTCCGTATGTACCGCATGTCAGTGACAATGCTAGTGCCAAGTATAACCATTTTCTCCAGGGCCTCAATCAGGAGATTTATGATCGAGTTGTTGTCTGCGATGATCCGACATCGTATGAGGGCCTTGTGAACCGTTGTCGCCAAGCTGAGGGCAGTTTGCTGAGGGGTCGAGCCATGCAGTCTGCTCGTCCTACTAGTTCTTTGGGTCCCCGAGCCCAAACATTTAAGCAGGCTGGATCTACTTCTTCTTCCTCTGGATCTGGGGGAGTTCATCATTTTGGGAGGAAGAAAGGCCCGTGTCAGCATTGCGGGAAGGATCATCCGACGGAGCGTTGTCGCAAGGTTGCGGGTGCTTGTTACAGGTGCGGTGAGATGGGCCACATGAAGAGAGATTGTCCACAGACGGGCGGAGGATCAGGATCGGGTTCTCAGGCTTCCGTTCATCAGAGGCCAATGCAGGGACAGTCTACTCAGGGTTCGAACCTCCGACCGCGTACTCAAGGGCAAGTCTTTGCTCTTAACCAGGATCAGGCCGCTGAGGAGAACGAGAGAGTTATCGCAGGTGTGTTTTTATTATGTGGATTACCTGCTTACGTTCTCATTGATACTGGTGCATCGCATTCATTCATATCTGCGAGATTTGCTAAGCGTCATGCGTTGCCTTTCACTTCTTTAGACGTTGTGGTATCTGTTTCCACGCCGATGGGTCAATCGGTGTTAGCTAGACGTCTAGTTATGGGATGTCCTCTAGAGTTTGAGGGAAATATTTTAACTGCTAATTTGATGATTCTTGCGATGGAGGATTTTGATTGCATTCTGGGAATAGATGTGCTGACTGTGTTTAGAGCTACTGTGGACTGTTATCAGAAGTTTGTGCAGTTTCGTCCAATTGAGGGCGACAGTTGGTTTTTCTATGGAGAGGGAGCGCGACCCCCGATGCCTGTGGTTTCTGCTCTGAAAGCCTGTCGTGCTTTAGAGTCGGGCGGGGAAGGCTACCTTATCTATACTATTGATTCGTCCGCAGATAGTGTCGGTATCAGTGACATTCCAGTGGTTCGCGAGTTTCCGGATGTTTTTACCCGACGAGATTCCTGGTTTTCCTCCCGTTCGGGAAGTGGATTTCGGCATCGATTTAGTGCCAGGCACGGCACCAATCTCTAGAGCTCCTTATCGTTTAGCTCCATCGGAGATGCAAGAATTGAAACAGCAGTTGCAGGATCTTCTTGACAAGGGGTATATTCGACCCAGTGTGTCCCCGTGGGGAGCACCAGTTCTTTTTGTCAAAAAGAAGGATGGTTCTATGCGGCTCTGCATAGATTATCGACAGTTGAATCGTGCTACGATCAAGAATAAGTATCCGTTGCCACGGATTGATGATTTATTTGATCAACTGCAAGGCACCTCTGTGTATTCCAAGATTGATTTAAGGTCTGGTTATCATCAGCTTCGAGTTCATCAGAGAGATATATCGAAGACTGCATTCAGGACCCGGTATGGGCATTATGAGTTTTTGGTTATGCCTTTTGGGGTGACGAATGCACCAGCAGTTTTTATGGATCTGATGAATCGAGTATTTCGGGATTTCTTGGATAAGTTTGTTGTGGTGTTTATAGATGATATCTTAATCTATTCGCATGATCAGCAAGAACACCTACAACACTTGAGGATTATTTTACAAACACTTCGCGAGAATCAGCTTTATGCGAAGTTGAGTAAATGCGAGTTTTGGATTGACAGGGTTGTATTCCTTGGTCATGTCATTTCTAGCCAGGGAGTTTCAGTTGACCCGAGCAAGGTGGAGGCGGTATTGAACTGGTCACGTCCGACGACAGTAGCCGAGATCCGCAGTTTTCTGGGATTGGCTGGGTATTATCGTCGTTTCATTGTCAACTTCTCTCAGATTGCTAAGCCACTCACTCAGCTCACTCGGAAAGATGTTTCATTTGAGTGGACATCAGAGTGCGAAGAGAGTTTTCTGGAACTTCGCAGACGTTTGACATCTGCGCCTGTTTTGGCTTTACCGTCTGGATCTGGTGGTTTCAGTGTTTACACCGATGCTTCTTTGCAGGGACTAGGGTGTGTTCTGATGCAGAATGAGCATGTGATTGCTTATGCGTCGAGGCAGTTGAAGCCTCATGAGGAAAATTATCCTGTTCATGATCTGGAATTAGCAGCGATCGTTTTTGCTTTGAAAATCTGGCGCCATTATCTGTATGGTGAGCGATTTGAGATTTTCACTGATCATAAGAGTTTGAAGTATCTGTTCACTCAGGCTGAGTTGAACATGCGTCAGCGTCGTTGGATGGATCTACTCAAGGATTATGATTGTGAAATCAAGTATCATCCAGGATCTGCGAATCTCACGGCCGATGCTCTTAGTCGCAAGGTGAGATTGTCTGCTCTTCAGACTGGTGCTGTATCTGGGATTATTCAGGATTTCTGCTCGATGGGATTCAATTGTAAGCATCGGAAGGGAGCAGAGAGTATCCGTGTAGCTACTATTTTGTCTGAACCAGTTTTGTATTCTCGGATTAGAGATGCTCAGATGTCTGATTTTAAGGTTCAGAAATTAGCTCGGTTGGCTGATGGAGATAATACTTCTGGATTCCACTATCAGTCCGAGGGTCTTTTGTGCTTATCTGGTCGTGTTGTTGTACCGGAAGATGACACTTTGAGGGAGGAGATTTTGTCCCAGGCTCATCGTAGCAAGTTGAGTGTTCATCCGGGGAGCAACAAGATGTATAAGGATTTGAGGACTCGATTTTGGTGGAAAGGTATGAAGCGTGATGTTTATCAGTATGTCTCCAAGTGCCTAGTCTGTCAGCAAGTAAAGGCTGAGTATCGACGACCTGGAGGTTTGTTGCAGAATCTTCCTATTCCGGAGTGGAAGTGGGAGCATATCACGATGGACTTCGTGACTCACTTGCCTATGTCTGTGAGAAATAGAGATGCTATCTGGGTGGTAGTGGATCGGCTTACTAAGTCTGCCCATTTTCTTCCGTATAACAGAGATTTCACTTTCGATCGGATGGCACGGTTGTACATTCAGGAGATTGTACGGTTTCATGGTGTGCCCGTGAGTATCGTTAGTGACAGAGATCCTCGATTTACCTCTAGATTTTGGGGCAGCTTTCAGCAAGCTTTGGGTACTACCTTGAGTTTGAGTACTGCATATCACCCAGAGACTGACGGTCAGTCAGAGAGGACTATTCGTACTCTTGAGGATATGTTGAGATCTTGTGTGATGGATTTCGGGCCAGCTTGGCATGATCATCTGCCACTGATAGAGTTTGCATACAACAACAGTTTTCATAGGAGTATTGGTATGTCTCCGTTTGAAGCATTGTATGGTCGACGTTGTCGTACTCCTTTGTTCTGGGAGGAAGTCGGAGAACGACAGGTCGAGGGTCCAGAATTGATTCAGCAGGCCATGGACAAAGTTCTTGTGATCAAACAGCGGATTAAGACTGCTCAGGATCGACAAGCAAGTTATGCGAACACCAAGCGCAGACCTCTTCATTTTGATGCAGGCGAGAAAGTGTTTCTCAAGGTATCACCTTTTCGGAGGATTCTGAGATTTGGACTCAAGGGTAAGCTATCTCCGAGATTCATTGGTCCTTTTGAGATCTTAGAATGTGTGGGAGATTTGGCCTACAGATTAGCTTTGCCACCGTATCTGTCTAGTGTTCACAATGTGTTTCATGTGTCCTTGTTGAGACGATACATAGCGGATGAGTCTCATGTTTTGCATCCGACAGAAGTTCAGCTGAATCCGGATTTGTCTTTTGTGGAAAGACCGGTTTCGATCTTAGACCGGAAGGATAAGGTACTGCGGAATAAGACTATTCCTCTTGTCTTAGTGCAGTGGCAGCGCCGAGGTACTGAAGAAGCTACTTGGGAACTAGAGAGTCGCATGCGGTCAGAGCATCCAGAGTTGTTCTAGTTGTAGTACTTCAGTTATGATTGTAATCTCAGTTGTATTTTCAGTTGTATTTCATTCTTAAGTTGAATGTATTGTTGTTCAGATTTTCATTTTTCAGACTCGATTTTGCGGACGAAATCCTTTTTAGAGGGGGAGAATGTAGTATCCCGATGCCTAATTTGAGTTAAATATTGGATTAATTTTGTGTCGGTGAGATCGGAAAGACCGAACTGGGTTCGGATCGTCCGAAGACAGGTGTCTGGACACGTGGAAGACATGCAGAGTTCGGATCGTCCGATCAGGGTTCGGATCGTCCGAAGACAGGTGTCTGGACACGTGGAAGACATGCAGAGTTCGGATCGTCCGGTAGGGTTCGGAAGGTCCGAAGTAGCCAGGGTTCGGAAGGTCCGAAGTGGTTCGGATCGTCCGAAGTGGATCGGATCGTCCGATCATTGTCTATAAATAGAGGCGCGAGGCTTCACTATTCCCTCGCCAATTCCGAGTGTTCCAGAGCGTTTTAGTCGTTTCTGATAGATTTCTAGTCTTTTCCCGAGGTTTAGGCACTAGCGAGGAACTACTGGTTCTGTAGCGGAGCTGTGCTCTAGTTGGGAGCTAACGGCATCAGTGGGGCTGACTGTGGACACAGACTTGAGTCTAGGGCTGATTGCTAGGATCTACTGATTTGAGGTACGAAAGTACTATCCGAGATAGCAGGATTGAGTATGCTTTACTATGTGTTGCATGTTTATATGTTGCATTATTATCTGTCATATGATGCATGGTTTATTATGCGGCATTTGCATAATCATGTTGAGCCTGATTATCTTTGAGATAGCCTGTTGAGAGGGTGCTCAGCCCTCGTTTGTTGTGGATGGTTGGACCCCGTTGGCCGACGGTGGTCAGGTCACCGGTATATCCACAGGTTTATTTTGGTATGGGAGCCACCTCCTGGTGCGACGGCGCAGAGTGCTACATACCTTGACGTCATTTGTCTGAGCAGTATTTCGTTATACCCAGATCCTGGTATCCAGTACATTTTTGCATACATGCATGTCATAGTCTTGTATACTCATGCTTTCGGTGCTGAGCGTTTTATGCTCACGTCCTCGGTTTATCTCTGTTTTGGGCACCCTATTTGATGGGGCAGGTCTCAGGTTGGACGGTCCAGGAGGGAGTGGACAGAGAGCTAGCAGAGGTTGACCTGTAGTGGTTGGTATTTATTATTGGATTTTAGTTCGATCTGGTTGTTTAAGTATTTTTGTACTTACAGATTCGATTGGGTTGTATTATTGTTTTTCCGCTGTATTACCTGATTCAGTTTAAATGTTAATTTTGCATGCTTAAGTTATGATTAGTAGGTGACTCTGGAACGGGTCACTACAATATTATTGAGGGAACTCATGGTGACCGCCCATTAAGGTTCAACATCGATGGGTAAGGCTTGACACGTAAAGATGAACGACGTCATATTATTGGGTCCTAATCAAGCGTGAGACAAAAGTTTACGTAGAGGGTTGCATGGTGATGTAATTGGAAACTACCTTTTAGGAATTGTGATTGGATGATATTATTCGGGATCATAATTCGCTAATTGGACCTTGCATACCTACTGAGGAAAGGAGTTTCCCGTTTTCACTAGAGGGTAGTGAAAGATGTCAAAACAGTGGGAGAAAAAATTTATGAAGTAAAAGTCCATACTTAATATCTTACTAAATATTTTAAAATAGTCATTAACATTCTGTTTTACTTTTCATACTTTTTGACAATATCTTCGATTCGCAATTCGATATATGTAATACTCGACAAACACGTATTAACCAGACCTAATTACCGCAATTGGCTAAGAAATCCTTGAAAACGGTCTTGAATTCGGAAAGGATAACGTATAAACTTACTAAGTAGTCCCCTTGTTGAGGCTTCTTCGACTGACTACACTCCTGAGGAATTGCAGACTTACAAGGAAGGGTGTGACCATGACTTGAAAGCCCAAGTGTTATATGCAGGCGTCTATTAATGATTGAGAAGTCGGTTTCCTTACGCGGTTTCTTCATCTGGTACGAAGATTGATCCACGTGGGAAGGGAAAGAGCGTTCTTTCCAACGTCCCAAGAAGAACGTGCCCTTGAAGAGGTTAGCTCCGAGTCCCGTTGTGGCAGGCCACACCAGTCAAGGCTAAAAGACTGTTGATATTTGTCATCACTGCAGGAAGCCTGGACATTGGAGGCATAATTGCAGGGAATATCTTGCCCAGAAGAGTTCTGGAAACGGTATGTTCTATATTGAAGTAAACATTTCAATTAACTCTACTTCTGGGTATTTGATACCGGCTATGGCTCACATCTCTGTAATGAGTTATAGGTGATGGGAAGAAGTAGAAGTCTTAGGGAAGGTGAGACCTTCTTGAGGGTGGGCGATGGAGCAAGAGTTGCTGCCAAGGTCATAACAGATGTTTACTTGCATTTGAACAATGATTTTAAGTTGATTTTAAGAGATGTTTTGTTTGTACCAGATTGGTGAAAAACATTGTTCCATTTCCATGCTAGATAAAGATGGATATTGTTGTTTATTAGCAAAGGTGTTTGCAACATTTACAAGAATGAATGTTTAATTGGTACTGGAGAACTTGAAAACGATCTCTATAACCTAAAATTAAAAGATATTCCACTAAAAATGTCCAAGCTATAACAACAACAAACAAGCGAAAACAAGATACTCTAAATTCGGCACAATTATGGCATGCTCGATTAGACATATTTCCCTAAGAAGGATGAACAAGCTAGTGGGAGTAGGCATGTTTCATATGTCTGATATTAATGCTCTAACGACTTGTGAATCTTGTCTAAAAGGAAAGATGACCTAAATTCCCTTTAAGGGCTATGTGGAGCGAGCCAAAGGGTTATTGGATTTGATCCATACCGATGTGTGCGGTCCGCTTAGCATCACCACTAAGCATGGACATGCCTACTTCATCACCTTTACCGATGACTTTTCGAGGTATGGGTATGTGTATTTGATGAAATAAAAGTCTGAAGCCTTTAAAAGGTTCAAAGAATTCAGAAGTTAAGTATAGAAACAGTTGGGACGAAGCATCAAGACACTTCGATCGGATCGAAGTGGTGAGTACTTGAGTACCGAGTTCCAAGAGTATCTTAGCGAGAATGGGATTCTCTCGCAGTGGACTCCGCCGCTACAACCACAATTGAATGGTGTTTCGGAGCGTCGTAATCGGACTTTGATGGACATGGTTCGGTCTATGATGGGGTTCACGGAGTTGCCGCCATCCTTTTGGGGATATGCGCTTGAGACAAGAGCACTGTTGTTGAACAATGTCAATTCAAAGGCAGTTGACAAGACACCATATGAGATATGGATGGGTAAGCCACCTAAGCATTCTTATCTTAGAATATGTGGGTGCCCTGCTTATGTGAAGCAGGGTAGTGGGAGACAAATTGGATAGTCGATCCATCTTATGTTATTTGTGGTATATTCAAGGAATTCAGTTGGATATTATTTCTATCATCCCCAAGAAACAAAGGTGTTTGTTTCTAGGAATGCAACCTTTTTGGAAAAGGAAATTCTATTGGATAGAAGAGGAAAGATGATAGAACTCGAAGAGGTTCGAGAGATACCCAAAATTATAGAACCCACACTCAAAGAGCCAAGAGAGGAGATACAAGCTCCTAGAAGATCCGAGAGAGTCTCGATACCACCTATGAGGTATGGTCTGCTTCTTGAAGAGGGCCATGATGAGCCTAACAATGGATGTGATCCAAGGACCTTAAAGGAAGCGTTATCTGATGCCGATTCATCCAAGTGGATTGAAGCGATGGAATCTGAGATGAATTCCATGCATTCGAACCAAGTGTGGAATCTCGTGGATCCACATGAGGGAATTGTTCCCAAAGGGTGTAAATGGATTTACAAGAGGAAACTTGTGGCGGATGGGAAGGTATTGACCTTCAAAGAGCAATTGGTGGCAAAAAGTTATACTCAAAGACAAGGAGTTGACTTTGAAGAAACCTTTTCTCCAGTTGCAATGTTCAAGTCCATAAGGATATTGCTAGCCATAGCTGCATGGTATGACTATGAGTTATGGCAGATGAATGTCAAGACAGCCTTTCTTAATGGGGATATTAAGGAAGAGATTTACATGTCTCAACCTGAAGGGTTTACATCTATCGGAAGTGAGCATATGGTATGCTAACTTCAGAGATCTATTTATGGTCTAAAGCAAGCATCTAGGAGTTGGAACCTTAGATTCGATAGTATAATCAAAGAGTTTGGTTTAGTAAGAATCCTGAGGAACCCTGTGTATAAGAAGGTCAGTGGGAGTGCTGTGACATTCCTGGTGTTTTATGTTGATGACATTCTACTAATTGAGAATGATGTAGGAATGTTGCAATCAACTAAGATATGGTTAACGAGTAAGTTCTCGAAGCAGGACTTGGGTGAAGCATCTTTTGTATTGGGAATACAGATCTATAGAGATAGATCAAAATTATTGCTTGGTCTCACCTAGTCCACATTCATTGATACCATCGTGAAGCGGTGCTCGATGGATGAGTCCAAGAGAGGACATCTACCAATGTGTCATGGTGTGTCCCTATCCAGGTCTATGTCTCCCAAGACTGATGTAGAGATAGCGGCGATGACAAGCATTCCTTATGCATCTGCAATTGGTAGCATCATGTATGGAATGATATCTCACGTCCTGACGTGGCTTTTGACTATGTGTAGTGAGTAGATATCAATCGAACCCTGGTCTTCCACACTTGAAAGCTGTGAAAGGCATCCTCAAGTATTTGAGAAGGACCAATAAATTGTTCTTGGTCTATGGGGTGGAGAACTGAAATTGGAAAGCTATACCGACTCTAGCTTCCAAAGCGATATCGATGACTCGAAGTCAACCACTGGGTTCGTTTTGATGCTCAATGGTGCTGCTGTCTCTTGGAAGTGTTCCAAGCAAGACAATACTTCGGATTCCACCATCGAGGCCGAATACATTGCTGCATCGGATGCAGTAAAGGGAGGCTGTTTGGATAAGGAATTTCGTCCAAGAGTTGGGCGTCATTCCTAATGTTGTTGCTCCTGTCCCAGTGTTTTGTGACAACACGGGAGCTATAGCTCAAGCAAAGGAGGCAAGGTCTCATCAGAAGTCCAAACATGTATTGAGAAAGTACCACATCCTCCGAGAGATTGTGGAAATAGGAGATGTCTCTATTGACAAAGTCGGCTCCGCAGATAATGTTGCTGATCCGCTAACTAAGCCTTTACCTGGACCATTATTTGAGAAACATCACGAATCGATGGGTTTGAAGCATATGGGTAGTTGGCTCTAGTGCAAGTGGGAGATTGTTAGAGTAGGTGCACGTCGAGCCAAGTGTTGGCCGAGTGTTCACAATGAAACTCTATGTATAAACAATCTTAGTTTTAATAATATTTAAAAGTATTATTTTGGCACATCTTTATATGTATACACATGATAGTTGCATAGATAAAGCCCTTGAATATACAAATAGTAGAAAGAATATGAGATGCTCATATGATGAGCGTCATGAAACTCATATTTGGAATACTGTATATTCTAAACAGTTCCTAGTCGATTCAGCCGCCGCTAAGAAGGATGTAGGCCGCTCGAGTTCGAGACTAGTATCTGCGATGTGAGTACCATGTTTCATTGGTAGGGGACATTGTGATGTCCGAGCATGCAGATAGGTACTCCTGGTAGAGTGCACTGAACAACCCTCCATAAAGGACTTTCCAAGTGGTTCTCACTTAACGAGTGGAAACGTCCTAGTTTATGATTGTACACCATTAGTCCTTATGACCCAGGACAACATTGAGACTCTATGTGCTAGCATTACACTTTGACTTGTTTACCGACATTCATGGGGTCAATAGGTGGCAAGGTTGGGTGTTTTGCTGAAACATATAGGAGTCGATGCATTGTAGTCGGGGATTCACCGCTTACCTTCGGGTATGGATATCCTATGTGTATGTAGTATTAAATCTCTGATCAGAGTATGGTGGTAATTATGAAAGGGGTTTCATAGATTACACCATCGATGCAACTACGACATGACACATAGTACCGATTCATTGACAAATCTCGATATACCAATGGTTGTCGAATCGGTCGGGATATATGAGTTGAAGGGACCGTACTGTACGCTAACCATAAATGAATGGTTCTTGCAGGCACTATCATTTGATACCTAGGGAATCATGTAAGCGATGCTGTTATGAGTT
The DNA here is from genome assembly GCF_022965805.1 of Primulina eburnea. Taxonomy (NCBI): domain Eukaryota; kingdom Viridiplantae; phylum Streptophyta; class Magnoliopsida; order Lamiales; family Gesneriaceae; genus Primulina; species Primulina eburnea. The sequence goes on along the minus strand of NC_133108.1, from coordinate 25,234,045 downwards.
TAACACGGATGGTTTGGTACTATCGGACTTGAGTTCTGACGTTCTTATTATCAAGGAGTTGATAAGTAAGAATGGAGCAATTGGGGTATGCTCAAATAAGGACATGTTTAGTCCGAATCACATGGAGATGTGAACCCGCGGCTAGTTGTATCAATGAACCATTGAGGGTCACAGAAGTGCTAACTTTCTAGATCCCGTTTTGAAGTAAAATAGTTCAATGTGTTGAACAGCTTATAAAGGAGTTTATAAGCGTAAATAAAAATAGAAGTATGACTTCTATAAGGAGAATATAACTTTTAATTTGAGGAAGTGTTCCTAAATTAAAAGTTGACCAAACGAGTAATGTATTTGAAAATTGTGATTTTCATATACATTATTATGGACTAAATTAAATTAATTCAAGTGTTCAATTAATTAAATACTAGTGGACCTAGTAGAATCCAAATAAATAAAATAATTCAAGTGTTGGATTAATTAAACACCCATGGGTCTTGTAGGGCCCAATTAGAAATAATTATTAAACTAATGGACTTTAGTAAAATCAAGTAAAGTTTAAATGGAGTTAAATGTGTTTGAGACATTTATATTAAAGTCCATGGGCTTTGTAATTGTTACAAGCCCAAGTAGAAGACATGTAAGGGAGGTGAAGGGTTGGAGGCAAATTTTTTAATATCCAAGGCATGGCATGCAATTTTTTGCTTCAACTTTTCCACAACCAAGAAAAACACTCCTCCTTCTCTCCTCACCTCACCATGAACGAAATTTTCATGTCATTCTCCACCATTTTTTGCTTCTTCAATTGTTGATGAAAGCACATACTTCTCAAAGAAAAATGCTCTAATTTTTCTAGTGCAAAATTAGAGTAGATCTACCTTGTTAGTGGTGGAACTTATTTTGAAGGAAGGATTCCAAAAGAAAGGTGAAGCTTGTAGATTGTCTACCATCAAGAGCTAAGTTGTTTACAACTTAGTTGGAGCCATAATCAATCCTTGTGATTGATAGGTACATTTCTAAACACTCTATGTATGACATATATTGTGTTTTGTATTTGCTACACATTATAGTTGAGGTGTTCGATTTTCTTGCTACAAAATTCGAAATTTTGAACTTCCGTTGCGCTTTAGAACACCTTAATCGATCCTCTTTCATATGCACCCAACGTTCTGTTTTACACCTGGGTTACTGGACTGCTCGCGCATATGCGCGCACACAAGCCGCGCATATGCGCGAGACCTACTGGTCACGCCCAATTCCTTCCACACAACTCGCGCATATGCGCGCACACTCCTCACGCATATGCGCGAGGTCTTCTGCCCACGCACATAATTCGTGTTTTCTTCCGTCTTTTTCGTTCTAATCCTTTCCGTCTATAATCACCTCAATTATCACCAAATCATTTCAGATCATGGTAATCAAAATCTCGGGCCTTATATTTCTCCCCCCTAATATACGATTTCGTCCCCGAAATCACATGCAATCAATTCCAAAATCACAGGCAATCAATGCAGATATCAAATCAGATACTAAGGAGGTATATACAGAAGTTAAAAGAAAACTCACCTCAATGAAACAATTCTGGAATCGGTGTCTTATTTCAAATTCTGTCTTTCAAGTCGCTTCTTCGATATTCTAACAACTCTATTGAACTTTCAATAGCAGAATAGTCTTCATTCTAAATTATCTTTCTTCAACTGATTCTGATTTCAATCTGGAATAATCATTTAAGAAGTATAATATCATAGTACCACTCGAAGTAATTCTGATGGAATCCATCTTATAATATTGGCTATACAGTATCCGTATATACCAATCCAGAGCTCATAGCAAATCAACATCGTCATCTGCCATCAAATCTGTTTAGGCTAACTCAATTCAATATTCAATCTCCTATATTACATATCATCAGTCGTCGTCTGACGTTAGCATATTCAGTCTGTCTATTTAGAGATGTCGTCATTTTTTCTGAATCAGTTTCACTTCTTCAGTCATATCTCTGATCATATCAGGTCTAATATCAGGAACCTCAGAGATATTATCTCAAGTACAAAGGGAATCTGCCCTTCTCATCGTAAAATTCCTCGAATGGATCTATCTAAATACTCATCTGATAACTGTTGTGGTACGAAATTCTCAAAGTGGAAAAAATTCTTTCCCACTAGTGCTAAATCAAGCACTATAGCTCAAACTATATCTTCCAGTATCTGGATAGTCCGCTCTGACTATCCATCAATCTGTGGATAATATGTGGAAGAACCTGCTACACACTCTGCCGAACGTGTAAAGTTAACCGAAATCATGGTCTGATATAATCAATTTTCGTCACTCTGTGTAATCTGATCACTTTTCTGACAGATATCTCAGTAATCTAGTCATATCTGTACATTTTCATGTACAAAATAAACCCCGCAGACCAGGTCAGTCTGTTACTCTCAACTCAAATCGATATTCAGTCTCAGGAGTATTGTAGTAGCTTTTTCACGATATCCTTGGAAATGTGATCCTATTTCCATTCAGGAATCGGTAAGCTATATAACCAATTCCATTGTTTCATTCTTTTTGTTTCATCTGTTGGAAATTCAGACATTTCAGTACAGACTCTGTCAAATCTGATCTCATCTGTTTCCCTAAAATCTGTCTTTTCAGATCATCATACATCTTTCGGTCATCAGGATGAATGTTTAACCGTTTATTGTGTACTTCTAACTCTATCTGTCGTTTTAAATCGGAAACATCTGGCACAACAAATCAGTTATTCACATACAATACAGTATCACATACCTGATATTCTGATCGATACACTGCTCTGACTATCGATATCGAGTTCTGGCCATTCTGATCAACTTTCTGAACTGTTTTAACTCTCAAAATCAGCTCTGGTTCGGCTTGAACGGTATCGAGTCTCAACTTTATACAATCCGTATCAAATAATGCTCCAGAAAATAATCATTCTCAAGCAATTCAAAATAACAATCATATACAGTAGCCTGCTAAACTCATGCAACTATAAATTTCTGACACTGATATCAATCTCAGTCAACTAATCACGGCTTCACTGTCCTAGGATCAACAGATATATCATCTTCAGATATAACAAACCCTGAATACAATCTGTCTTAATCAAGATGCACATTTCAACAGTTTATGTATACAATTTTCCAGTTCTCAAAATATTCAATACAATACTCAGATATTTAAAAAAATTAGTCATATTCTTCGAATATACCAGAATACCATAGATCAACTAATCAGAGAATCATCAAAATATTCTGAACACAGAGTTTATCAACTCACAATACATCTCAAAGAGAAACACTCCATCAGATGTAACTCTCGGCTAGTAAATCTTCTACCTGATTTTTCAAATCCTTCAATCGGTATCATTCGGTACGATATTTTAAAATAAAACAGTACCTGGTATCAAGTCAGGGCTGAAATCAATCTCCCTAGCTGGAATCAAACCCGGAATCTCATCTGGGGAAAACATCAGTAACTCTCATGTCACTGGAAAATCAGCCAATAAGTCAACTGAATACATAAGGAGTCTCTCTGCTCCTTTCTGTAATGATCGAGTCATAGATAGTACGGATATCAAAGGAAATCTCAATCTAGAATCCTTACCGTAGCCATTTCAGGTACGAATCTTACCATCTTCCAGAATCAGTCTATGGTAACTCTGTACTTGATGAGTATATCAATATCAATAATGTAGTCATACTCAGACAACAAAAGTACAATATAAGCTAACTCAGTCTCATTCTCATCTCACTGTAGTATACGATGTTTAACAGAGTTCACTAATACCAAATCTCTCCCCAAACGGGAAAGAGATAAGATTCTACAGCAGACACTGACTCAACAGATAAAGTATACATCAAGGCAGTCCATTCATAAATCATACATAGGATGTACGAGAATCTCTCAATACATACACAGAATAATCATAAAAAAACAGTTACCTGTCACTATATCATCAAGTGCATCCTGGGTATGTTCCTCGGTCACTGTCACCACTCTGCCTTCCTTCTGGCCCTGGTTGTGTCTGAGTAGGGGGTGGTTGGAAAGAGTGAACTGATGATGGTCTATCAGTCTGATTCATTGATCCAGATGACTCGGCAGCACCCTGTGACCTCTGAGTATCTCTCTGGGGACAAACTCACGCAAAACGTCCCGGTTGTCTACAAATATGGCAAGTGCCCTCGACACTGCTCTGTGGAATGCTTCCCTCCACAAGTGCTACAATAAGGTCCTGTATAACTCTGGCCAGGACCACTGGAACTAGAATAACCGCTTCCTATATTCTTGAACTATTTATTTCGAGATTTTAGATAGTCTTTCTTTCCACCACTGCTACTACCAGTCTCAGGTCTGAGAGTTGGTTGATGTGGTCTCAATGTTGGAGGCACAAACGAAGCTCCTTTATGTCTCATCAGACTGGCTTTGGCTCTCTTGGCTCTACTCAAAGCATCAGCAAAATTATAGGGTCGGCATGTGTTTACCAATGTTAATATCTCAGGATTCAATCCCTTAACAAACTGATTAGTCACAACTTCATCATTCTCAGCCACGTGAGGAGCAAAACGTAGCAAGATAGAAAATTGAGCAACATATTCTTCAATGTTTAGCTGACCCTGTTTCAAATTTTCAAATTCTGTCCTCTTATCTTCTCGGTACGAAACTGGGAAAAACCTTCGATAAAATTCCCCTTTGAAGATTTCCCACGTAATCACCGTACCACGCTGTACTAAGGCTTCTTTGGCTGCAATCCACCAGCTCTTTGCGATCTCCTGTAACTGATGCCCAATCAGTTTAACTCTACGTTCATCTGGGTACTCAAGTGAGTCAAACAGTATCTCTATATCATCTATCCAGCTCTCACAATCAACAGTCGTCTCAGTACCCCTCAGAATCAGCGGTGTCAATGACTGAAACCTCTTTAACTGTATTTCCATCGGAGTTTTTGACACATCCATCTGATCAATCAAGATACTATCCCTGTTCCGAGATTCTTCGAGCAGATAAATCTGATCATCAAAGGGGTTAGTAATCACATACAACCAACCTGTTTCAGTCCTCCTCTGAACATCTTACTGTTGATCAAGAATCGGTTCTGATTCATTCTAAAATATTACATATTACCAATTAAATCAAATCATTCAGGTAAACATGTATTATAAAGCAGTAAATCATAATGCCATGCTAGCATGTAAAAGCAGGAAAGAAACTCTATCTACCCCGCTCACTCTATTCTACCTCAATCTAAAGGATCTATCGCTCTGATACCACCTGCTGTGGGGAAACGGACGCTAATTCATGTCTTAATCATTATTAAGTATTCAATATGACAATTAAGAAAGTGGGACTAAATTTTTTTCTTTTTAAAATATAAATTTGGAAACGTAATAGTAATCTATCTGATACACATGTCAATATTAAAGTACAAGTCATGTACTACATGTCCCTATCTCAACTAGGTTCAACGACTATACATCCAGTGCTGAATCCTATTCTGCTTCTGGGCCCGGACCTCCACGTTAACTATAATATCTCATCCTCTTCCTTAACTTGATCATGTCCCACCTATTGTCATGAACACATACAAACAAGACAACAGTCGGATAACTCCGGTGAGAATTACATTCTCAGTATAAATCATGTATACATGCATTTCATATAAACAGATATAACAACATGAAACAGATATTCATAACATGTATCAAAATCAGAAACATGAATCCATAGAAACTCTGAATCACACTCTGTGACTCTTAGACTCTGACTCGACTCATCCTAATCTAGGTATTCCGATCTTAATAAGAACTTACCCCCACCTACACTCCTGATCAGGGTGGTGGTACGTTCTTATTCACGGACTTTGGCCATTTCCATATCGAATATCAGTAATATAAGAAACTCCAATTCTATCCACTTCGATATAACCAAACATCCGGTGTCTTGACCTATCCGTCACAAACTTTGGCACTTTCGCCAAATCACTATCCTGTGACAATGTGCAATGTGCCAGTGACGATTCCATCACTATCCGGCACCTATGTCACCAGATCAATCGTCTACAACTATGCGCATCCGCCTATGACTCAATACATAAATCAATCAACCAAAGATATCAATCTCATTCAATTTCACATATCAATGAAATAAGGTAAAGTATGTGATTTTGGGAAACTCAAGTCGAATCTAACTCGAGTTGTGCAATCCGAATCAACATCAATTTATACCTTTCGTTTCGTTCTGTCAATCTGACTCTGTCGAAGTCTCGAACTCACTGTGTAACGTACCGTACTTTTCATACTCATAATTTGCGGAAAAATTAAAAATTTTCTTAAACATAAAGTAACATTCAAAGTTTGCCAACAAAATATCTCAACCAAGTCCCCCATAAGACATGGTTGTTCAAAATAACTACAATAAAATTTGCTCACGAAACGTTTGCCCAAAATGTTTCCCTCAAAGCATGAAATCAGAGTAAATTAACATTTGCATAAAAACATAAACATTGCGGTCCTCGGGTTAGCCTCCCGCTCAGTCCAAGCCTGCCCCTTGGTCACCACCTCCTGTCTCCTCATCAACATACTCACCTGCATCGATCAAGTCTAGTGAGTCTAAAGACTCAACAAGTATAAACTGGGAAATAGCGAGTACTACATAATAAAACCGCATGCAACTTTAAAATAGAACATACATACTTGAACTTGAATTTGCGTACTAAAACTTGAACATACGTACATAACATAGACGTGCCATAACGTGAAAACTTGTCATAAACATACTGCATACTAGAACATACGTAACATCATCATTTTGCGTAGAGGCATGTTTCCAAGCAAGTGACCCAGAACATAATAAATGCCTGATCAGACAAACCACAGTACTGGGCTGACAGGGACGTATCCACTGCCACATACATGAGATCCCCGATCATAATTTAACGGGCTGGTTGGTCCCCGTTCATAATTTAACGCTTTCCAACCTCGATCTAACCCGTTCATAGTTTAACGGGCGGATTGGTCCCCGTTCATAATTTAACTCTTTCCAATCCTATACATAATTTGGTCACAAGACATGTAGCATACCTCAAAAACTTAAAATATTTTCTTGCACGTCAAACATACTTACTTGGCATTGCGGGATTCGTTGGATTTCACTTGGGGCCGCTGCTGCACATGCTAACTGAATTTCAACACTTAACTTGCATAACTTAGACGTAGGTACTCGAGCTCACCATCGAAGTGCATAAACAGCTTATGTCATTCTAATTCACTCGGGACTCGACCTCGTTTAATCATACTACCCATGACATCAAACCCCGAAACAAACTCTACAGTGTCGTGTGAACATTTCCCAACCATAAAAGACATACACTTACTATTAAAACTTGAAAAGAAGAAAGAACAAAATGCTTGGACAGAATGGGTGGCGCTCGGGCGGTAAAACTTTACCGCTCGGGCGCCTGGGTCCGCGCTCGGGCGGTAACAAATTTCTGCTCGAGCGCCGAGTGTACTGGGAAGAACCCTCGGATAGAAAGAATGGCGCTCGGGCGGTGAGAAATTACCGCTCGGGCGCCTAGTGTACTGAACTTCGCGACTCTGAAACTTAAACTCTCCATTTTCGATTACACAGACCGTGACAACACCCCGAGGCTCATCCTAGGACACTAAGGCACTGACTCGACTCCCCAAAACATTCCAAAGACGACGTACACCAAGCAAGCAATCAAATTCGTAAACTCAAATTTTGACACCAATTGATTCCTACGATTTCTAATGCGACCAACGACCATGACGCGAAGCGAAGCATCGAACTCACCCCAAACTCATACTCAAATATACCTAAACACAGCAGTGATCACCCGTTGATCCCCAACGAAGCCAGCAACAATAAAACTTCAATTACACAATTTACGTAAAAGTCGCAGTTTGAGCAGTCCCACGAAAAACGCCATAACTCACTCAATTTTCATCCAAAAATCTCGAATTTTATATCAAATCGAAGGCATCCAAATGTTCTACAATTTTTTAGTTGAACTTTTTCTAAAATCTCGAATGACAATTTGCAGTTTCAACCAGAACAGTAAAAACGTGATTTTCATCCCTAAAATGGTTTCAAAAGTGATCCCAACACAATTGCTCAAACTTCTACACGTCGCACACATGGTTTCACGCATAAATAACAACGCACGCATAATATGACATGATCGATGCATCAAGAACAAAATATACGTGCTTTATGATATCAAACGTTACCGAAATGGCGTCACCGAAGCGGAGATAGAAGCGAGGTTGATCCGAGACGAACATAGCGCTAAAATCTTGCGATAAAAACTCTCGAAAATTGATGGAATGGTGGAGGGGATGGGCCGGCTGCTGTTGGGAAGGAGAACCCTAGTTTTCTCTCTATTAAAATAATAAAATTCTGAAACGTGAAGTGAGTGTGTGTGTTTAGTTGTGTACAGGTGTGTGTAAAAGTGTGTAAGTGTGTGTGAGGTAGAAAACGTGTGTGGGTTTAAATTTCTGTGTAATTAGTGATAATTAACTAATAAAAATGCTAACCCACCTATCTTAATATAAACTCTACAATTAAAATAACACACACCCAAAAATGCTAATTTTAAAGTTTTAAACTCTTAAAATTACTAACTAAATGATTTAGGCTTAAAAATGCTAAAACTAAACAAATCATTTAAAGTGCCACATCCTCCACTTAAAAATAAAATACCACATTTTTAAATTGCAAGAAATCGTCACCGGGTATTTTCCTCAATCCCGCCTCGAATGATCGCCTGAAACATGAAACTCGAGAAATATTTTAACGTGCATCACATAAATATGAATAATTTAAAATAATGCATTTTCATAAATCATGCATGGCTAAAACTCATTTAAAATTAATTAAAGGATTAACTAATTAAATAAATGCATGGGTTTTACGTGTAATAAGTTGGGCTCTACAGTTCCTCCCCCACTTATAAAAATTTCGTCCTCGAAATTAAGTCTTACCGAAAAACTCCGGGTAGCGAAGTTTCATATCTACCTCTGACTCCTACGTGGCTTCTTCCACTGATTGGTTTAGCCACCGAACTTTGACTAGCTTAGTCACTTTGTTCTGTAGTCTGCGCTCATGCCTGTCTAGGATTTGGACTGGTCTCTCATCATAGGACAGGTCTAGAGCCAATTATAACGGCTCGTAACACAGAACATGCGAAGGATTAGCCAAATATTTCCTTAGCATCGAGACATGGAACACATTGTGCACCCCGGCCAAATTCGGCGGAAGGGCAACACGATAGGCTAGTGTCCCAGCTTTGTCCAAAATCTCCAACGGCCCAATGAACCTCGGACTCAGCTTGCCCTTTTTCCCAAATCTCATCTCACCCTTCATGGGTGCTATCTTGACGAATACGTGATCACCGATGGCAAACTCGAGATCTCTCCTTCTCTTCTCAGCATAGATCTTCTGACGGCTTTGGGCGGTCTTCATTCTGTCCCGAATCTTGGCTCCTACGCCTGCGGTCTGCTGAACTATTTCTGGACCAAGTTCTGCTCTCTCACCAACTTCATCCAATGAACTGGTGATCTGCACTTCCTTCCATACAATGCCTCATAGGGAGCCATACCAAAGGATGCTTGGAAGCTGTTGTTGTATGTGAACTCCACTAGGGGTAAATTTGATTCCCAAGTGCCCTGAAAATTCAATCATACAGGCTCTTAGAAAATCCTCCAAAATCTGATATCACTCGCTCAGACTGGCCATCTGTCTGCGGGTGAAAAGCTGTACTGAACAGCAATTTTGTCCCCATGGCTGCATGTAAGCTCTTCCAGAAGGACGACGTGAACTTCGGGTCCCTGTCGGATACAATCGACACTGGGAACCCATGTAGACGGACTATCTCCCTGATATAAAGCTCCGCATACTGCGTCATGGAGAAAGTCGTCTTCACTGGCAAAAAGTGCGCTGACTTCGTGAGCCGGTCCACAACAACCCAAATGGCATTAAAGCCTCTGACTGATCTAGGCAATCCAATGACGAAGTCCATAGTGATGTTCTCCCATTTCCACTCTGGGATGGGGAGTGGCTTAACCAATCCCGCTGGCATCTGATGTTCTGCCTTCACCTACTGACAAGTGAGGCATTCAGACACAAACCTGCGGATGTCTCTCTTCATCCTTGGTTACCAATACAGAATCTGTAATTCCTTATACATCTTGGTACCTCCTGGATGGATAGAATACGGAGATGCATGTGCCTCTGTCAAAATATCCTGTCTGATCGAACCACCACTAGGCACCCACATTCTACCTCTGTATCTCAACATGCCGTCTGAAACTGTGTACAAAGCACTGCCCTTGGCCTCATCTTTCAGTCTCCAATTCTGTAACTGCTCATCTAAAGATTGACCTGCTCGGATACGGTCTAGAAAATCAGATTTGGCTGTCAGATTAGACAGCCTAGGGGCTCTGCCCTCATGATAAATCTCTAGACCAAACTTCTGAATCTCAGACTGAAGAGGTCTCTGTGCTGATAACTGAGCTATGACGGAAACTTTTCTTCTCAAAGCGTCTGCGACAACATTAGCCTTTCCCGGATGGTAGCTAATTTCGCAGTCGTAATCTTTCACAAGTTTCAACCACGTCTCTGTCTCATATTCAACTCTTTCTGCGTGAAGAAATATTTGAGACTCTTATGATCGGTGAAAATCTGGTTTCTCGCCGTATAGGTAGTGTCTCCAAATTTTCAGTGCGAAGACAACGGCGGCTAACTCAAGATCGTGCGTCGGGTAGTTCTTCTCGTGCACTTTCAACTGCCTGGAAGTATAAGCTATAACTTGACCCTGCTGCATCAATACTGCGCCAAACCCGAGCTTAGATGCATCGGTGTATAGCACAAAATCACCTTGTCCCATCGGCATGGCTAGACCTGGCGCCGAAATGAGAGCTTGCTTCAACGTATCGAAGCTCTTCTGACATTCATCGCTCCACACGAATCTGGCATTTTTCTTGGTTAGTGAAGTGAGTTGCACTGCTATGGATGAAAATCCCTTAATAAACTTACGGTAGTAACCAGCTAAATCCAAAAAGCTGCGGATTTCTGATGCATTATTCGGCTCAACCCATTCCTTGACAGCTGCTAATTTCGCTGGATCCACCTCGATTCCACTGCTAGATACTATATGCCCCAAAAATGCAACTTTCTGCAACCAAAACTCACACTTACTGAACATCGCAAATAACTTGCGACTCTGCAAAACCTGCAACACTGTCCTAAAATGCTGGCTATGCTCCTCATGGCTCTTTGAGTAAATAAGAATGTCGTCAATAAACACGATGACGAACTGATCCAGGTAGGGCTGAAATACTCGGTTCATGAGATCCATGAAGATTGCTGGAGCATTTGTCAATCCAAATGGCATTACTAAGAACTCGTAATGCCCATATCTGGTTCTGAAGGCTGTTTTGTGGACATCTGCCACTACAAGAAAAGTGGGTTTCCGCAGCGTGCAATATGCGCCGCGAAAAGGTATCCGCAGCGTGCATGGCACGCTGCGATGTATGCTGTAAAGTTGAAAGCCGTCTTAAGTTTGACACTATTGGCGGCGTGCAATTTACGCTGCGGTTTAGTCTATTAAGCGTGCAGGTGCAGAGTATGCTGTTGATAGTTAAACTATTGACAACGTGCATATGTACGCTGTTAATACAACATTTGCGGCGTGCACATATACGCCGTTAATAGTTATAGTTAAAACAGAAAAACTTTACAACGGTTTAAAACCGTTGCTAATTTAGCGACGGTCTTAAAATGTAGCGACGGCTTATAATTTCGCGACAGTTCAAACACCGTCGCTAAATT